>NW_009952681.1:3820-4287 GCF_000747805.2 Chaetura pelagica | reverse complement strand
CTGCCCCTCTGTGCCTCTCTTTGGGGTGTTCATCCCCCTCTATGTCTCTCTTTGGGGGGTTCCTGCCCCTCTGTGCCTCTCTTTGGGGGGGCTCCTTCCCCTCTGTGCCTCTCTTTGGGGTGTTCATACCCCTCTGTGCCTCTCTTTGGGGGGGCTCCTTCCCCTCTGTGCCTCTCTTTGGGGTGTTCATACCCCTCTGTGCCTCTCTTTGGGGGGGTTCCTGTCCCTCTGTGCCTCTCTCTGTGGGGTTCCTGCCCCTCCCACCTCTCTGTGGGGGGCTCCTACCCCTCGATGTCTCTCTTGGGAGGGTTCCTGCCCCTTGACACCCCTTTTTGGGGGGCCGGGGGAGGTTCCTTCCCCTCGGTGCCCTGGGGGGAGGGCGAGTGCTGCTCTGGGCGCAGCGCAGCGTGTGCGTGGGGTGGATGAGGATAATCCTCGGGTGGGGGGAATTAAGCAAAGCTCGGGGG
>NW_009952681.1:2748-3244 GCF_000747805.2 Chaetura pelagica | reverse complement strand
GGGGAGCGACGGGCTGCGGTGCCCGGTGCCATCGTGAGGTTTATCCCGGGATCCTACGGCAGCGGCCGGGATTCCTGGGGACAACCTGGCGAGGGGGGTGGCGAGTGGGGAGGAGCTTCCCCGTGCCTCGGTGTCCCCATCTTTCAGTGCCCCTCAGTGTCACTGTGCCTCAGTTTCCCCATCCTTCAGTGTCCATCCTTCAGTGTCCCTCTCCCTCATGTTTCCTATCCCTGTGTCCCAGTCCCTCAGTGTCCTCGTGCCTCAGTTTCCCTGTCACTCAGTGTATCCACCCCTCAGTGTCCCTCATCATCCCTGTCCCTCAATGTCCTCGTGCCTCAGTTTCCCCATCACTTGGTGTATCCGTCCCTCAGTGTCACTGTGCCTCAGTTTCCCCATCCCTCAGTGTCCCTGCCCCTCATGTTTCCTCTCCCTCAGTATCCCAGTCCCTCAGTGTCCCTGTGCCTGTCTCCCCACCCCTCCCTGCCCCCCTCCCCTC
>NW_009952681.1:0-1363 GCF_000747805.2 Chaetura pelagica | reverse complement strand
ATCCCTCCTGGGGGGCTGCACCCCCCTTTAGGAAGGCTGACACAGAGATGCCCTTGGGGGTATCCAAGTGTCCCTGCCTGGGGACGAGGTGGGGAGCACCCCGTCCTCTCCTGGTGCTGAGGGACCCCCCAGGCTGCCCCCCCCAAAACCCCAGCAGGGCTCAGAGAGCTGGGAGGTGGTGGAGGAGCCAAGAGTGAGGGGCAGCCTGGGCCAGGAGCCGCAGCGGCACGAGGGCTACCTGCTCAAGAAGAGAAAGTGGCCCCTGAAGGGCTGGCACAAGGTAACCCCGGCTGGCCCTGCTCATTGCCTGCCTGGGCCTGGGTGTCTTGCTCACTTCTGGGGTGATTTGGGCCCCTGGATAAGGAAGGGGCTGCAGGGATCAGTCTGTGCCCCCCCAAAAACGATCGTCCTTCTTCTGTCCCCAGAGGTACTTTGTGCTGGAGAATGGCATCCTGAAATACTCCACCACGCACCAGGAGGTGAGCGTGGGGCTGGGCTGTGTCCCTGCAGCCTTCCCGAGTTGGGGGAGACCCCATGGGCTGCGTGAGGAAGGGGGGGGGAGGGTCTTCCCCCTGACAGGGCTCCCCGGGCTCCCCCAGGTCCTCAAGGGCAAACTGCACGGAGCCATCGACGTCCGTCAGTCCGTCGGGGGGGGTGCGGGAGGTGGGCTCAGCTGGATCCCCCATGGGGGGCTGCACCCCCCTTTAGGAAGGCTGACACAGAGATGCCCTTGGGGGTATCCAAGTGTCCCTGCCTGGGGACGAGGTGGGGAGCACCCCGTCCTCTCCTGGTGCTGAGGGACCCCCCAGGCTGACCCCCCCAAAACCCCAGCAGGGCTCAGAGAGCTGGGAGGTGGTGGAGGAGCCAAGAGTGAGGGGCAGCCTGGGCCAGGAGCCGCAGCGGCACGAGGGCTACCTGCTCAAGAAGAGAAAGTGGCCCCTGAAGGGCTGGCACAAGGTAACCCCGGCTGGCCCTGCTCATTGCCTGCCTGGGCCTGGGTGTCTTGCTCACTTCTGGGGTGATTTGGGCCCCTGGATAAGGAAGGGGCTGCAGGGATCAGTCTGTGCCCCCCCAAAAACGATCGTCCTTCTTCTGTCCCCAGAGGTACTTTGTGCTGGAGAATGGCATCCTGAAATACTCCACCACGCACCAGGAGGTGAGCGTGGGGCTGGGCTGTGTCCCTGCAGCCTTCCCGAGTTGGGGGAGACCCCATGGGCTGCGTGAGGAAGGGGGGGGGAGGGTCTTCCCCCTGACAGGGCTCCCCGGGCTCCCCCAGGTCCTCAAGGGCAAACTGCACGGAGCCATCGACGTCCGTCAGTCCGTCATGTCCATCAACAAGAAGGCACAGCGGGTCGACCTGGAC
>NW_009952680.1:51183-51618 GCF_000747805.2 Chaetura pelagica | reverse complement strand
CCGCTCCCAACGCGCACGACAAACACCCGCGGGGGTTTTATTGCTCTTCCCGCCCCAGAGCAGCCCCGTGCCCCCCGGGGACACGTTGCCCTGCCCAGAACGCGGTCTGGTGATGCCGGGCAATTCCCTGGGCAAACGCTGCTCCCGGGAACTCCCGGGACTCACATCACAGCTCTCTCTCCGCCACAGCAAAAGAGCCTCCAGGCGCTCACGGTGCTGCCCTGGTCCCTGGAAGAGCCGGCAGGCAATGCCAGGAAAGACACCGGCCCCATCACACACTTCCCAAGGGAAAAGGTTGAGCACAACCACATTACGAGCCACCAGAGAATCACTCAGGTGAGCAGTGCTGGCAGCAGCCTCTCCCTCGCTCACAGAAAAAGTGAAGCTTGGTCTAAAATCCGCTTCGTCTCGCTGTCCTGAGGACCCGGCCTCCCC
>NW_009952680.1:42842-49793 GCF_000747805.2 Chaetura pelagica | reverse complement strand
CGGTTCTCCGTGCGGCTTCAATCCGGTGGCCCTGAGCCGCGGCATAAAGCTGCGGGGCGATCTCGGTCTGGCGATAAGCTATCGGTGTTCGTGTGCATCTATTATTAACCGTTTCTTTGCCTTTCTTCTCCTCGGGTGTTTGTCTGTGCAAAGGTCAGATGTTTCCATCGGTCGTGAAGAAGAAAAGTGGAGTTGGAACCTGCTGAGTGCTGATCTGCTTGTGCTCCGGACCATGGACTCATTGAGGGCGCCCCAGGTGTGAAAATGTCCAGCAGTAACCGGGAGTTAGTGATTGACTTTGTTTCCTACAAGCTCTCGCAGAAGGGATACAGCTGGAGCCAGCTGGAGGAGGAGGACGAGAACAGGACTGACTTTGCAGCAGAGGAGGCCGAGATGGATGGTGTCCTCAACGGGAGCCCCTCCTGGCACCCTCCCCCCAGCCACGTAGTGAACGGAGCCACCGTGCACCGGAGCAGCCTGGAAGTCCACGAGATGGTCCGAGCGGCCGACGTGAGGCAGGCGCTGCGGGAAGCAGGGGATGAGTTTGAGCTGAGGTACCGACGAGCCTTCAGCGACCTCACCTCCCAGCTCCACATCACCCTGGGCACGGCCTACCAGAGCTTCGAGCAGGTGGTGAACGAACTGTTCCGCGACGGGGTGAACTGGGGCCGCATCGTGGCCTTCTTCTCCTTCGGGGGAGCCCTGTGCGTGGAGAGCGTCGACAAGGAGATGCGCGTCCTGGTGGGACGCATCGTGTCCTGGATGACCACCTACCTGACCGACCACCTAGATCCCTGGATCCAGGAGAATGGCGGATGGGTAAGAACTGCTTTTGCTGCTGGGGATGGCTGCCCCGGGTTCTGACCCCCCCAGCCCCAGCAGTGCCAGCCCAGCTCCCTGCAGTGTTGATCTTGTCACATATCTGGCAGGGAGGGGAAGGGGCACCTGGCTTTTCTCCCCATCCTCTTAACACTGCCCCAGGAGGGTCCATCCACCACAATGACACAGACAGTTTATGCTCAGTGTCCTTCTCCATCCCTGTTTCTTCTCCTTCTCCATGTAACAGACGTGTTTTCCCAGAGCTTTTGGAAATCTAGTGTCACCCAAGCTTGTTCTTCAGGCAAGAGCCCTTGCTCTCAGGCGTGGTGTCATTTAACAGCGGGGAGTGGAGCTTCCTCCTCTTCTCCCCACAGTGCTGCTGGGGTCACAGCTACTTCTTTCTTCGGGAGTCAGGGCTCTCTGAGGGTGAAGCCAATCCCAGAGCAGAGCTGGCGAGGTGGGAACAGCCTCTGTGCTGGGGAGCTGCTGACCCTGCAGCTGCTTCTGGCTTGGCAGGGAGCGATGCTCCCAGCTGCCCCGGCAGCAAACCCGGTCAGCTCTGCTGGTGAGGTATTAACATGAATAAGCATTTCTCCAGGAAGCATTCCTGAAATGCCGGGTCCGGCTGCGTGGAGCTGCCTGGGACTGCCGGCAGGAGGGACACAACCTACAGATGTGACTTGAGTTTTCTTTTTGCTGGGTGATTCCCTGCTGGGGTAACCTTTACTGGCATCCACTGGGAAGAGCTCACGCTGTCAGGCATTAGCATCTGAGCCATGGGGAATTGCCAGGGGTGGGGAATTGCCTCCTTGGCAGGCTGCTGAGCTGAGGCTTGTCAGCCCTGCTCATCTCCTGGTGCAGCAGCAGGTTTGGAGGAAGGGGCAGCACCCTCTGAGCCCAGCCTTGTGCTCTGCCCTCTCCTGCAGGGCTCCCCAGCATCTTGTGCCTGCTCAGGGAGGCCTGGGTCCTCCATGCTGGGGTTCCAGGAGAAGAGGTGAATTGAGTGCACCCAGAGAGGGAGCAGGTTCACCCAGGGTGCAGGAATTCCAGGAATGCTGCCTCCCTGGGGCACTGCCTGGGTGGGGCTGCTCCGGCAGAGGAGCTTGGTTTCGATTAATGACCTGGGATCTGCTGGCCATTTCATCCGGCTCTATCTGCCCCATTAGCTCTCTCATCCTGCAGATAACCCTGCCCAAACCCGGAGTTCTTTCCCCCTCCCTTTGCCTTTGGCTTTTAAAGCCACAGATTAGTCTTGGAATTGAGTGATCAAATTGAGGTTTCCAAGCTAGTGTGGCTGTTGCTGTTAGTGACGGATTGGGCTGTATCCTGGAGACCTAGGCGATAATGCAATCTGATTTTTTGTAAATGAACTCTCTGGGGGATTTAGATTAAATCACTGGTGGAAAATCACTGGTCCCTGCTTGCAGGGAATGAAATACCTCCTCCCTCTCTTCCCCACCCCCAACCATCACGATTCAGACTCTTCAATTTTTTTGTGTCTGTCTCTAAATTAATTGTTTGGAGCAAATATTTGTTCAACAGATTGTGGAAGGGTCAGGACTTCTCTCTATCTGACCCGCCCACCAGCTCTTGCTTTGAAGATCACCATGAGCTGTTTCCCACCCCAGGGAACAACCTTACTCTCTTGTAACCTTGAACAGGGCTTTTCACTTCCCTGCCCCCGGGCTGTGCCAGTGGCTGACCCAGCAGGCTGGTAAGGGCCATAGTGGGGGGAATCTACCCCAGCAGCCACCAAAAAAAGGGCTGGGCAGTGTGGTTGCTGCCAGCCTGCTGCAAACCCCAACCTGGCATGTGTTTGATATCTCAGCTGTGGTTTTCCTCATTGCTCAGGTTTCCCCATGTCCCTTCTGCCACTCCACTGGGGAGTGCAGGGGCCTTGAGAGCTCCCGAGTGCCTCACTGTGTGTGTGGGGATGCTCTGCTTCTCTCTCTGGTGACTCCAGCTGCAGGGAGAGGGCTGGTGGCTGCTGCCAGCCCTGCCTGCAAGCAGCAAGTGCCAGCCTGCCCTCCTGGTGACAGAGCTCAGCTGTGGTTTTCCTCATTGCTCAGGTTTCCCCATGTCCCTTCTGCCACTCCACTGGGGAGTGCAGGGGCCTTGAGAGCTCCCGAGTGCCTCACTGTGTGTGTGGGGATGCTCTGCTTCTCTCTCTGGTGACTCCAGCTGCAGGGAGAAGGCTGGTGGCTGCTGCCAGCCCTGCCTGCAAGCAGCAAGTGCCAGCCTGCACTCCTGGTGACAGAGCAGTCCCTCTCCCACCGCCCTGTTTGCACAGGTAGCCTGTTTGGTGCATCGGAGCTGTTAGAGCCCGTCCCCTGCAAACAAAGCTCTCCCGAGAGGTGCAGCAGGCGGGTCCTGGTGAGAGGGATGCAAGTTGTGGCAGGCCTGCTTGGCAAGGCCCGGGTGGTTTGGGTTTTGCAGCGCTGCAGCACTTCTCTTCCTGGAAAGCCCCCTCAGAAAGAAGGAAGGAGAGCCTCGCGCGGCCGGGCTGCGTAGGAAGCGGTTTCATTCCCAGCCGTGGAACAAAGGCGAGCGTGGGATGGCTGCGGGGTGCGCTGCCTCTGCAGCCGCCTCTTCAGCTGCCGTGTGGCCCCGGAGCTGCTCTGCCAGGCGAGGGGGAGATGGCAGAGCTCACTCCCCAGGGTTAACATGGTGTCACGCTCCCTGGCCCTGCCTTGGTTTGCCCTCTGCGCTCTCTGAGGAAACAAACAAACGAGGACAACCCGAGGGGGGCATTTAATAACCAGCCGAGAAGCTGCTGCCTCTGTGAGCCATTGCAAGCAATGAGGAGGCTTTCCCAGGAGAGGTGCTTTGGCCAGCACCAAACCCACGAGTGGAGACATGCGGGCAGTGATCCCAGTGGGGATCGGAGTCATGGCGGGAGAAATCCATGGAGAGGGAAGCGCAGGATGAGCCTGGCAGGCAGAGAGGTACTGACCGTGCCTAATCTGTTGGAGAAAGGACAGTGAGCAATGGTTCCTGCCTGGCTGTGCCCTTCCAGTGGATGACAGCTTTTCTTTCAAAGCTAAATCGACGTTCAGAGTGGGATTTAAGGAGTTATCACAGGGGCTTTGAGGTAGATCCATGGACGTAGAGGCAAGAGGTTTCCTGTGAGCCGGGTGAATGGTTTGGAGCAGCATGAAGGGGCTGTGCTGGGCCAGGACTGAAAGCAAACGGTGTCTTTGTCACCAGCCTGTGACATCTGGATCCTGACAAACTGGACTGGGCTGAAGGAGGATGGACTGCTTCCCACCTTGGCTCTGCATCCCAGGCCCTCAGCCGGCCACGCTGGCTCAGTGTGCTGGGATGTGTGAGTCGTGCTGCGCTGCGGTGGACTGGGAGCTTGTGGTTCTGTTTGGGGAAAACCCTCAGATGTCAATACAGCAAAGTCATTTTCTATCTCTTTAATTTTTTTTTGAATGGTAGGAAATGACTCAGCCTGTGTCATATGACAGAGTGCAGCTGGGATTTCGTCCCGTGCTCTTGCTCCAACCTTCTCAATGGTTTTGTGCTGAGAGCCAGACTTGGATCCTCAGCTCTTCTGAAATCCTTTTGGCCCTGTGCCCTTGTCCAGGTATCCCACACAAGCCTTCCCTGCAGCCACTGTGTTAGTTAGCTGACCCCAGGATCCTCACACCTCATTGGTCCTGGCTTTCTGGGCAGCTGGAGATTGAATTCTGCCCTGACACCTGGAGAGGAGCATGGAAGGGGCAAATGGGAGCATGGAAAGGCCACCCTGGCACTGTGTGGAGAATGCAGCTCCCTCTGGGCCAGCCCTGTTTGCCAAAGCTTCAAGTGCTTACACACCAGGTTTTGGGAATGACCCAGCACTGCTAATCCCACTTGAGATGGCAGCCATCAGTGTCACTTGCTGGCCAGCACACCGTGGAGCTGGCTGGAGGAGGTGGCCTCCCACAGCTGCACTTTACTGTCCTGGAGATGATCTCACCCAATGGCCCGCAGGGCTCAGCTGTTCCCTCACTTTCTCCTTTGAGGTAGATCCATGGACGTAGAGGCAAGAGGTTTCCTGTGAGCCGGGTGAATGGTTTGGAGCAGAATGAAGGGGCTGTGCTGGGCCAGGACTGAAAGCAAACGGTGTCTTTGTCACCAGCCTGTGACATCTGGATCCTGACAAACTGGACTGGGCTGAAGGAGGATGGACTGCTTCCCACCTTGGCTCTGCATCCCAGGCCCTCAGCAGGCCACGCTGGCTCAGTGCGCTGGGATGTGTGAGTCGTGCTGCGCTGCGGTGGACTGGGAGCTTGTGGTTCTGTTTGGGGAAAACCCTCAGATGTCAATACAGCAAAGTCATTTTCTATCTCTTTAATTTTTTTTTGAATGGTAGGAAATGACTCAGCCTGTGTCATATGACAGAGTGCAGCTGGGATTTCGTCCCGTGCTCTTGCTCCAACCTTCTCAATGGTTTTGTGCTGAGAGCCAGACTTGGATCCTCAGCTCTTCTGAAATCCTTTTGGCCCTGTGCCCTTGTCCAGGTATCCCACACAAGCCTTCCCTGCAGCCACTGTGTTAGTTAGCTGACCCCAGGATCCTCACACCTCATTGGTCCTGGCTTTCTGGGCAGCTGGAGATTGAATTCTGCCCTGACACCTGGAGAGGAGCATGGAAGGGGCAAATGGGAGCATGGAAAGGCCACCCTGGCACTGTGTGGAGAATGCAGCTCCCTCTGGGCCAGCCCTGTTTGCCAAAGCTTCAAGTGCTCACACACCAGGTTTTGGGAATGACCCAGCACTGCTAATCCCACTTGAGATGGCAGCCATCAGTGTCACTTGCTGGCCAGCACACCGTGGAGCTGGCTGGAGGAGGTGGCCTCCCACAGCTGCACTTTACTGTCCTGGAGATGATCTCACCCAATGGCCCGCAGGGCTCAGCTGTTCCCTCACTTTCTTCTCTGTCCTCCCCTTGCAGCTCAGATGATCCCCCCCATTGTCATAACCTGCTTGGGATGAAAAAATACTGTCCCCCTGCCAGCTGAGTCCCTGATGTCACTCTGCAAGATGGGGTGTTCCTCTCCACCGTGGGAACTGCCCGCTGCTGGCAAGGTCTTGGCTTGGGCTGTCCTGCCTGGCATGGCTGGCCCAGGTAGCTGCATCCTGGCCAGCAACTAGAGATGGGCTCAGTGGGCAGATCCCTGGCAGCTTCTCACCCTGCCTGCGACCTGAGAGGCTTTTCTGCAGTGCTCTCCAGGAAATGCCATTGGAATGACTTCCACTGCAGCTTCCTGCCCGGCCCGCAGCAGCATTCCTGCCGCTAGACCAAGAGCAGTGCAGAGGCCAGTTTCCAGAGCTTTGCTCTTCGCCCCACTTGCTCAGTTCTTCTTCAGGGCCCTGCCTGTTTCCCCTGCTGCCTCTCAGAGTGCAGGGCAGTTGGGTTTCGTTCCTTAGATCCGTGATTGGAGCAGCATCCTGGGAGGCACAGCTCCTGCCCAGCGCAGGCTGCGGCTCAGAGCAGCCCACTTAACCCCAGGGTCTTTCAGCAAAAGGGATAACGTTTCCTTCCCTCCCAGGGGAGCCACTGGGAACTCAGAGTCATAAAGCACTCTGAGGTTCTTTAATCCAAGGAGTGGAGTGTCATTTCAAAAAAGATCTGTGAAATAATTAACAGACTGCTTCTTGCTGCTCTGTGTTCACAGCTGCTCTCCGTAGTGTCAGTCCAGATCATCCTGCTCTGAAACTGGAGCTGGGTCCCCCCGAGTACTGCCCAGACTCTCTCTCCTTCTCAGCAGCCATGAGGTGTCCCATTGCAGCAGAGGGGCTGGGAGGGAACTTCATGCTCCTTGTGGAAGCTGCAGCTTTCTGTGGGTGTCTGGGGTGCTTTCCCCTGTTGTTGTGCAGCTTCTGTACAGTTTGTGTACATGGTTCACCCCAGGCCCACACAGGGCACAGGCTGGATGGTGTCACGATGCTCTGAGGCCTTTGCTCCAGCTTCTCTGCTTTGGTTTCACCAGGCTGCTGGTGGCTGTAGGCACAGCCCCATCCTGACGTTACAAGGAGTGTTTCTCTGCCAGCTCTTTCCCCACTAGCTGAAAAGCTGGAGTATTCCCAGAAGGAGGTGGGGGAAGGGATGGATATCGGTTGGGAAAGTGTTGCAGACCTGCTG
>NW_009952680.1:41039-41762 GCF_000747805.2 Chaetura pelagica | reverse complement strand
TGGTGGGTGCTGCTGGATGGGGCTGGGGGTGGCTGCTCCCTCCCTTCTGGTGACCCCGATAGTGGTGGAGACTTTGACCCATCTGCTGGCTGATTCACTGCCGAGGTATGTTCTGCCAGGCTCTGCCTCTGCCTGGCAGGGAAGCAGCCACTTCTCCTCCTCCTCCACCCTCCCGAGAGGGATGTTACCCTGAAACGCTATTGTTCTGAGCAACTAAAGATTAATGCAGAACGGGGAGGCATGAAAGGGAAGCAGTGTCCCTCGGTGCCAGGGCACTCCTTGGTTTGCTGCCCTGGCCTTGAACAGGGAAGCCTCCTCCCTGCTCCCCACCTGGAAGGATGTACGGAGGGGTGTTTGGTCCAAGATCTCTCTGAAGTCCCACTCCTAATCATCCCTGAGATGCCAGGGGATCAAATTAGGGGGTGAGCTTTCTAGACGTGTGTGGGAGCTGTCACAGGATCACAGAGCCCTTGCTGTGCCCATGGAGGGGGACACGGGGGCTTTGCTCCTGCCTGGGGCCAGCCCTGGCCTCCCTCAGGTGGGGAGGAGGGTTCCTCTGTGGCAGGAGAGCCCGGCAGGGCAGAGGGCTGCGGGGCAGAGCCGTTAGCAGATGGCTCCAGCTGGGCTCACCGGGGCGCAGGTGCGGGTTTCGGGAGCCAGGCTGTTGTGAGAGATGGCAGCTCTGAACCCGGGAGGCTGCAGGGGCTGAGCTGTGCCTGCCAC
>NW_009952680.1:17689-21562 GCF_000747805.2 Chaetura pelagica | reverse complement strand
TATATATATAATTTTTAGGCATTTTGCTTATTTTATGCTCATGTTTAATTTAGTTGGGGGGGGGAAATAAAAACCCAGCAGGCTGGAGCAGTGCTGGGGAGGCCTGCCTGCAGGCAGGAGTGCTGCAGCTCCGTGCAGCCAGCATCTCTCCAGCCACCCCTGTCTTCTCTCGGACACGTGCTCACGTGTACCAGCCTGGTGCTGTGTCGCAGGATCTCTTTAATGGGAAACCCAGAGCACTCAGCACTGCTGCTGCTGCCTCCGGGGCAGCCAGGGAGGGAGCAGCAGGATCTGGAGCATTAGCTGATGAGGCTGCCGTGGCCATGGGGACTCGCTGGACATTATGCTGGAACTGGTCTGCCTTCCCTCTGCTGCTGGGAGCAGGGAGCTGGGGGAGCAGGGTGTTGCAGGAGGCTTTGGGCTCTCGTGACCACCTCTTGCCCCTGAGTTGGTTCCGTGTGCCTGAGAAGGGTTATGGGCTGTATCTGCCAAGAGGGAAGTTTCAGGGGTCTGTGTGACTCCCTTGAGGAGAGCTGCTTGGATTTATTGCATTATCCTCCTTCCTGCTCAAGCTTGTGTTTCAGCTGTGTCTGCAGACCTAGCTTCTGATTTAAGTAGATTCAATTAGTAGCTGGCTTCTGGCAGCAGGATCCTGCTTGGAGGGATGAGCCCTGGAGATGAGGAGCCTCCGGTGGGAGCAGGGCCAGGCTCAGCCTCCTGCCCCCTCTCCTGATCTCTGGAGCTCCCCAGCTTGCAGCCCTGGCCCTGAGCTCAGGGGAAACCGAGGCAGGTGTCCTCTGCTCTGCCAAGAACAAAGAGCAGGCAGGTTCTCCCTGCCTGTACTGCTGCCAGGCAGGTGCTCTTAAGTCTGAAATCAAACACTCCAAAACGTGACGGCTCTGAGTGGGAGCTGGAGCTGCTTGTGTGGGAGGTGTGTGAGGGGCTGGTGGGCAGAGCTGGGCCAGAACCTGCCTGTTTGGGGGGGACACTTTGCACCCCAGGAGAGGGAGCTGGAAGAGCTGGTGCTTCCCAAAGGAGCATGGAAGGGTTTTATTCCCTGATGGAGGGTGACCACTTCCAGAAACTCATCATGGCCCACATGAGGGTCAGAGAATGGTTCTGGTTGGAAAAGACCTTTAATATCATCTAGTCCAAGTATTAGCCCAGCACTGCATGGCCACCACTAACATGTGTCCCTCAGCACCACATCTACAGGGCTTTTAAACACCTCCAGGGATGTTGACTTCACCACCCCCCTGGACAGACAGTGCCAGGGCCTGACAACTCTTTCAGCAATGAAATTGTTCTCAATATCCAATCTAAACCTCCCCTGGGCAACCTGGCACCATTTCCTTTTGTTCTGTCACTTGGGTGAAGAAACTGAAGCCTCTTGGCTCCAATCTCCTTGGGAGTTGCAGATTGAGAAGGTCTCCTCTCAGCCTACTTTTCTCCAGACTGAACACCCCCTGTTCCCTCAGCTTCTCTTCAGAAGACTTGAGAATCACTTCATTAGTTCTCCAAACCACTCTCTTCCCATTTCCATGTCTCGCTGCTTTTTGCCATCATGGAGGCTGAGGGAGCCTTGTGCAGGGAGCACAGCTGGTGGCAGTAGCTGACGTTGCTGTGTGTGTGACTCGTGGTGAGCTGGCACAGGGTTTGGGCTGGGATGTGGGAGCTGGGTGTGTACATGGCCCTGGGTAGTAGGTGTCTCAATGACATAGGTCTTGTGTATGGAGAAAATGAGGTGTTGCTACCTGTAAATCAGCCCTGAGAGCTGTGTTGCAAGTGCTTCCATCCTGTCATGGTGTGGCTCACCAGTGTATTTAACTTGCTGGAGAGCCAATATCTTTTATTAGAGCAACTGACCTCATTTAGAAGCTTCCAGTGCACCAGCCAGTGATTATTTCATGCAACAACACGTATGGAGGAGCCCAGGGCAGAGCACAAGGTCTCCTTCTCATGCTGCACTGCTCTCTCCAGTGTTTGCTGCATCAGCTGCCTCCTCTGCTTCCTGCCCTCCAGTCAGCCAGAGCTTTGCAGAGAGGGACTTGGTGGCCTGAATCAGTTGAGATTTCATTTGGACTAACAGGAAGTGAAAACAGAATGAGCACATCTTCCTCCTCTTCCTGCACCTCCACCCTTTCCCCTTTTTCATTCAAGTGGAATATAAGGATTACAGCAGCCCTGTGAGGTGCTGGGGCCAAAGTGGGAAGCAGGGAGGCTTGGCAGTTGCTCCTCTGGGATGCTGGAGCAGGAGTGGCTCTAGGCAGGAGAACTGGGTGCCCCTTCCCTGGGACCCATCCACCCTAGGGACTGTCTGGTGACACAGCCCTGCTTCCCTGGGCTCCATGGCTGCTGCCATTCCCTGCAGGGAGGGTTTGGGGTATGGCTCCCAGGGAGGCTGGGGGCCAGGGGGGCCGGGCACACGCCAGCACAGCACATCTCCTCGGCACAGGTTTCCACACAGTTGCACAAGGGCACGATTGCACAGGAGCTGTGACGTCTGGGAAGAGCAGTGACAAGGTGAAAATTGAGCTTTGTTCCCTGGGTGCAGGGAGACCCTGCCAAGGCCCTCGTCTGTGGCCTCCTGGGCACGGTGGGCGGCGGATAACCGGGAAATTAAAGCCGGAGCCTCCCCCGGCCCCCGAGTGTGCCCCTTGCACAAAGGCAGGCAGGCTGCTCTGCCTGCCGGGGCTCAGACACCATCTGTCCTGTGGGGAGAAGCATCAGAGAGACCGTCTTTCCTCGGACTATTCCACTTAATGCCCTTTGGAAAACAATCCCATTCCCAGCAGGTGCTAATCTCTTGAGTGGATCCGGCTCAGCCAATGTGTTCTTGGCTCTGCCTTTGTACCGCAGCCTGGGCGCCTGCCCAGCGCCCTCAGCCCATTGGGTTTGGGGAGAAACCCTGCTGAAAGATGGACCCAAGTGGGTTTGTCATTCCCAGCCTCTCCTGCTTTCATACACGAGTGTTTCAGCAGGTTTCTGGAGCGGTGAGCACAGTTCCCCGCTCTCCAGCGTGTGCAGCAGCCTGGGCAGGGACGGGGGTTCCAGCTGTCACCCGGGCCCCTTTCATCTATTTGGAAAATGCTGAAATTGTGCTGAATGGTGTGGGGTTATTGCAGGTTCCCTGGAGCTGGTGATGAAACCAGTTTGACAGGAGGCTGTGGCAGGGAGGATTAGGGCTGGAATGTGCTAGTGAGGGATTGTTTCTGGTTAGAAAAGAGCTGGATTTGGCCCTCACTAGGCTGAAGCCCCCCCAGGTTTGCTGGGCCTTGGGCTGAGGCCCCAGGGGCAGCCTCGGTGTGTGGGTAGACCCGGAGGAGAGGAGAGCCAGGCCACGTGCTTAGTTAATTAACCCTTTTGAGTTTATGGCTGCATCCCTCAGGCTTCTGTGAAGGCAGAGCCCTGGAGCTTGGATAGGAGCAGCACCCCAGCACCCCCAGCATCCCAATGCCTGCTCCCAGGGCAGGAGAGGCAGCAGGCGGGTGGCATTCCCTGCCATTGTTATGGAGATCAGCAGCTGCTTCCCTGGAAGTGGAGGTCAGTATTTGCATAACAGCTAGAGCTGGGTCTCCAGATGCACCTGCCACCACGCTGTCCCCAGAGCCCCTTCCCCTCCCCGTTGTCCCCAGAGCCCCTTCCCCACCCCAGATGGGGGCTTGCCCAGGTGTGATGCTGGTGTCCTGGAGAAGCTCTGAGACCTCTGCCTTGGATGGTGGGTTTCCGTGGCATTCTCTGGGCTTGTGTTGAGCTTCAGTCTGCATCTGGTGGGCAGTGTGGTGTAACTGTCCTTGTTCCTGTCCCTGCTGCCCTCCTTTGCAGGCCCTGCAGGATGTCTCTTCCCCTTTCACAGCACGTAGGGACCAGCCT
>NW_009952680.1:9341-17594 GCF_000747805.2 Chaetura pelagica | reverse complement strand
ACACCCTTCTTAGTGGCAGCCATTGGGAATCCTCATTTTTTCTTTTTTTTTTCGGCAAGATCTCAGCTGCCTTTTCCCCCCTGTGCTTCACCTCCAGGTTCACATATGCCGGTCCCCTGTGGTGAGCTGGCAGCCCAAAGGGGCTCTGGGAGACCCTGCCAAGGCCCTCGTCTGTGGCCTCCTGGGCACGGTGGGCGGCGGATAACCGGGAAATTAAAGCCGGAGCCTCCCCCGGCCCCCGAGTGTGCCCCTTGCACAAAGGCAGGCAGGCTGCTCTGCCTGCCGGGGCTCAGACACCATCTGTCCTGTGGGGAGAAGCATCAGAGAGACCGTCTTTCCTCGGACTATTCCACTTAATGCCCTTTGGAAAACAATCCCATTCCCAGCAGGTGCTAATCTCTTGAGTGGATCCGGCTCAGCCAATGTGTTCTTGGCTCTGCCTTTGTACCGCAGCCTGGGCGCCTGCCCAGCGCCCTCAGCCCATTGGGTTTGGGGAGAAACCCTGCTGAAAGATGGACCCAAGTGGGTTTGTCATTCCCAGCCTCTCCTGCTTTCATACACGAGTGTTTCAGCAGGTTTCTGGAGCGGTGAGCACAGTTCCCCGCTCTCCAGCGTGTGCAGCAGCCTGGGCAGGGACGGGGGTTCCAGCTGTCACCCGGGCCCCTTTCATCTATTTGGAAAATGCTGAAATTGTGCTGAATGGTGTGGGGTTATTGCAGGTTCCCTGGAGCTGGTGATGAAACCAGTTTGACAGGAGGCTGTGGCAGGGAGGATTAGGGCTGGAATGTGCTAGTGAGGGATTGTTTCTGGTTAGAAAAGAGCTGGATTTGGCCCTCACTAGGCTGAAGCCCCCCCAGGTTTGCTGGGCCTTGGGCTGAGGCCCCAGGGGCAGCCTCGGTGTGTGGGTAGACCCGGAGGAGAGGAGAGCCAGGCCACGTGCTTAGTTAATTAACCCTTTTGAGTTTATGGCTGCATCCCTCAGGCTTCTGTGAAGGCAGAGCCCTGGAGCTTGGATAGGAGCAGCACCCCAGCACCCCCAGCATCCCAATGCCTGCTCCCAGGGCAGGAGAGGCAGCAGGCGGGTGGCATTCCCTGCCATTGTTATGGAGATCAGCAGCTGCTTCCCTGGAAGTGGAGGTCAGTATTTGCATAACAGCTAGAGCTGGGTCTCCAGATGCACCTGCCACCACGCTGTCCCCAGAGCCCCTTCCCCTCCCCGTTGTCCCCAGAGCCCCTTCCCCACCCCAGATGGGGGCTTGCCCAGGTGTGATGCTGGTGTCCTGGAGAAGCTCTGAGACCTCTGCCTTGGATGGTGGGTTTCCGTGGCATTCTCTGGGCTTGTGTTGAGCTTCAGTCTGCATCTGGTGGGCAGTGTGGTGTAACTGTCCTTGTTCCTGTCCCTGCTGCCCTCCTTTGCAGGCCCTGCAGGATGTCTCTTCCCCTTTCACAGCACGTAGGGACCAGCCGAGCTGTGTTTACAGCATCCTAGTGGCAGCCATTGGGAATACTCATGTTTTCTTTTTTTTTTCTGCAAGATCTCAGCTGCCTTTTCCCCCCTGTGCTTCACCTCCAGGTTCACATATGCCGGTCCCCTGTGGTGAGCTGGCAGCCCAAAGGGGCTCTGGGAGCAGGTTGCTGTTGAGGCAGGGCTTTGTTGTGGTCTGTGCTGAGCTGCTGCCTTCTTTTTTGTCCATGCTTGTCTCAGTGCTCGGCACAAAACTGTTCCCAGCATCTCATTAGCAAATGTCTGGTCATCCAGATGACTCTGCTCCTGGCCGGTGATTGGTGTTAGACCCCTCAGCAGTGACACAGCTGTAGTTACAGCAAAGGTGTAACAGAAACAACCTTGTTTTCAAGTGAAACATTGCCTCTTGAGGAGGATGCCTGGATTGGGAGTCAGATGCTGTGGCTCATGCTGCTGGCTTGTGTGCAGCTCCAGGCACAGCACGTACCCTCTGTTGGGCTGTCTGAGAACAACGCTGACTTATCCCACAGCAGCTTTTGGAGGACCAGCTCAATTTTGGTAAAACACATTAAGATTCTTGGGTGGGAAAGGCAGAGCTGGCTGCTGTGGGTGTCTGGCTGAATGTCAGGGTTTCCTGCTGGAGTCAGAGTCTCTGTGGTGAAGTCACACCAAGTGCCACTGGGTCATCATGAACAGTCCTGGTAGAGACTGGCTCTTTTCTACTGGTTTTCAGAGCTTGGTTCGGGTGTCCCGCTGATCTCTGTGTCCTTCCCCTCCCCATGCAAGAAAAGCTTTTAGCACCCAAATGCTGCCCTTCCCTTCTTGCTCTGCCCCTGCCTCACAGGAGACTAGGTGGGGGATTCACTGCCCTTGTGCTTTGGTGTCTCTGAATCCTCTTTCCCCAGTGCTGGGGCTTATCTGGAAAGAGGAACCCGCTCTGCTCCACTCACCCTGAATGGGATCCAGCAACCATTCTCCTTCAAGCTCAGCCCAGGGAGCTGCTGGGGCAGCACTGGTGAATGAAACCAGCTGAAATCTTGCAGTGGGAACTAGCAAGAGGCTCAAACTTTGGCTCTTCCCCTTCCTATTTCCTCAACCAGACCTCAAATTAACCAGTGTCTGATGAATGTGCTCTCCCACCCGGGACAGAGCACTTTGGCTCAGACCTGATCCTCTTTTCTCTCTACCATGGTGTCCAGTGGGCAGCGTTTAAATGGTTGCTGTGTACCCCCAGTGCTGGGTTGTGGTTTGGGGCACTGCAGAACCTCCCTGCCCCAGCTCTGTGGGGTGGTGAGCTGGATCTCCAGGTCTTCTGTCTCCTGCAAGTGCTGGTTAGGCTCCAGAAAGAAAACCTTGTGTCCTTCTCCTGCTCCAGGGGAGGGGCAAGCAGGGGGCTACCCTGTGCACAGACACAGCCTCTTTCTGCTTCCTCATTGCCCGCCCCAGAGCATCCTCCCCTTGTCACCCGGGCTAGGGAAGGGGATGTGACTAGGGAAGGGGATGTGACGGGTGTTGGGTGCTGGAACAGCCTGTCCTGTTCTCTCCGGGGTGGAAGAGGCCCACGGGTATGTGGAGAGGGCGGTTGAGACACTGACGTGCTGTTGCTACCATAGTCCTTGTGATCGACTCAGGAATTCCAAATATTTCCTCTCAGATAAAGGTGACTGGAGGAGGCCAGAAATATCTGGACGTGTCTGGGCAAGCCTGAGATCCCAAACACCAGACCAGAGAGGTCAGGATCGGTACTGGTAGTGCTGGGCTTCAGGTGCAGAGCAGCCCAGGCCTGGGTGCTGTGGGAACGGAGCAGGCTGCCTTTCCCTAACCTTCAGCCCGGGAGGGAGGACGCTCCTGCCTGTTTTCCCACTCCCCCTGTTCTGGGATTGTCATTCCCAGGGAGCACATCTGGGATTGCAGTTGTGCAGGGGCTGAGCCATCACTGCTCCCAGGGACAGTTTCCCTGCGGAAGGGGCCGTGTCCCCGCAGCTGCAGCCCCATTCCCAGGGGAAGGAGAGGGGCTCTTGTCCTGCTCTTCTCCGTCTGTAGCAGCCGATAGCTCTCGGTTCACCGTGTGCCATTTATCTCTTGTTCAGCAAACACTTCCTTTTCTTAGAAGTACGGGCTTCAAACATGCTTCTTGGAACTGCCTTTCCCCAAGCTCGGCGGTTCATGCCGTGGAGGGGCAGCATGGAGGGTGGGCCTGTGCAGCCTCCTCCCTCCTGAGCATTCCTGGGTTCTGTGTCCAAGGGCAGGACTTTCCTGGGGCCGGGGCCCTGGAGCAGAGGGATGTTATAGGGGGTGGAGGCATTCCACAGGTGCGTTTGGACAAGCCTGTGCCTTCTGCCCCACTTCCCCCATGCCCTCCATCCCCACCAGCCTGCTCTGCTGCCACTTACTGTGCTCTGCGCCACCTGTCACCAGAGGGATTTCCTGTGCCCTAATTCAAAATATCCCCTCCTTGGGCCCAGGCTGTCCTGCAGCACATCGCTGGCTGTTCCTGTGGCTGTCACCCTGGGCGAGTGGCCGGGCAGGGGGGCTGGCAGTGGGCAGCAGCCCCCACTGGTGTCCCTGGATGGCACCTGAGTGTCAGAGGATGGCACATGCAGGGCTGGGATGTGGTACAGCACCTCCACAGAGCCTGTGCCAGCTGGCAGGCCTGGTGGGAAGTGAGCTGCCTTCTGCTGCTCTGTGTGGGTGGTGGGAGTCACAGGGATGGTTGTCACATCCCTGAATGTGACTCTGAGTAAGTTTGCAGCAATGACGTGCCCCAGGATGAGTTAGCTGGAGATGGTGTTTGGTGGAAGGCAGAGAAGAGCTTTGGTGGGGCTGAGGTGCACAGCTCACCTGGATGGTTGTTAAAGTACCTGATCCCTCACTGAGGAGGATGGTGCCAGGGAGAGGGGCATAGCCCAGGCCCTAGAGCCCCTGCAGGTCCTGTGCCAGTGATCGCAGCTCCTCCCAGGCTGTGGGCAGGCGTGGGAGGCATCGTGGAGGCAGAGCTGCCAGACCCAGGCAGGCAGGGATGCTCCCCCTGCCTCTGTGACACAAGCACAGCGTCAGCTGCGCTTATCTCTGCTTTCCCAGAGCAGCCGGGTTACTGGAACTGCTTTCACTTATCAGGGAACAGGGGGACCTTGCTGGGAAGATGGGCTCAAGATGCAGCAGTGTTGATCCTCGGCTCCATCCCAGAGCTCCAGCTCCCTCCAGCCCCTGGGCTCCTGCTCAGTCCTGATAAACCTGGGAGCTGCTGGGGTGTGAAGTTCACATATCCTGGCCATGGCACCCACGGTCCCTGCACTGTGTGTGGCCCAGGGGTCCCAGCTGCTGTCCTCTTGGTGCTCTGAGGTCCCATGGGAGCAGGAGGGATGGCATTGTGCCATGGGGGGATGCTGCACGGTGAGCAGAGGTGCTCTGAGAGCCTGTTTTCAGGATCACTTCAGCTCCTGTGGTCTTCACCCTCCCTGTCCTCCATGTCCCCCTTCCAGGCCATAGCCGTCTGTCCCCAGCCCCATCACACACCCCCCGTGGGGGCCGTGGCTGTTTGCTGCTCTGCTGCAATCCTCCTGGCTCACACTGCTGCTGCTGAGGAAGGGCTGGAGGTGGCTGGCTGGGACGAGCCAGGCAGGAGTGACTGCATTCCTGGCCAGTGGGCCCAGGCTGTCCGGCAGCCCATCGCTGGCTGTTCCTGTGGCTGTCACCCTGGGCGAGTGGCCGGGCAGGGGGGCTGGCAGTGGGCAGCAGCCCCCACTGGTGTCCCTGGATGGCACCTGAGTGTCAGAGGATGGCACATGCAGGGCTGGGATGTGGTACAGCACCTCCACAGAGCCTGTGCCAGCTGGCAGGCCTGGTGGGAAGTGAGCTGCCTTCTGCTGCTCTGTGTGGGTGGTGGGAGTCACAGGGATGGTTGTCACATCCCTGAATGTGACTCTGAGTAAGTTTGCAGCAATGACGTGCCCCAGGATGAGTTAGCTGGAGATGGTGTTTGGTGGAAGGCAGAGAAGAGCTTTGGTGGGGCTGAGGTGCACAGCTCACCTGGATGGTTGTTAAAGTACCTGATCCCTCACTGAGGAGGATGGTGCCAGGGAGAGGGGCATAGCCCAGGCCCTAGAGCCCCTGCAGGTCCTGTGCCAGTGATCGCAGCTCCTCCCAGGCTGTGGGCAGGCGTGGGAGGCATCGTGGAGGCAGAGCTGCCAGGCCCAGGCAGGCAGGGATGCTCCCCCTGCCTCTGTGACACAAGCACAGCGTCAGCTGCGCTTATCTCTGCTTTCCCAGAGCAGCCGGGTTACTGGAACTGCTTTCACTTATCAGGGAACAGGGGGACCTTGCTGGGAAGATGGGCTCAAGATGCAGCAGTGTTGATCCTCGGCTCCATCCCAGAGCTCCAGCTCCCTCCAGCCCCTGGGCTCCTGCTCAGTCCTGATAAACCTGGGAGCTGCTGGGGTGTGAAGTTCACATATCCTGGCCATGGCACCCACGGTCCCTGCACTGTGTGTGGCCCAGGGGTCCCAGCTGCTGTCCTCTTGGTGCTCTGAGGTCCCATGGGAGCAGGAGGGATGGCATTGTGCCATGGGGGGATGCTGCACGGTGAGCAGAGGTGCTCTGAGAGCCTGTTTTCAGGATCACTTCAGCTCCTGTGGTCTTCACCCTCCCTGTCCTCCATGTCCCCCTTCCAGGCCATAGCCGTCTGTCCCCAGCCCCATCACACACCCCCCGTGGGGGCCGTGGCTGTTTGCTGCTCTGCTGCAATCCTCCTGGCTCACACTGCTGCTGCTGAGGAAGGGCTGGAGGTGGCTGGCTGGGACGAGCCAGGCAGGAGTGACTGCATTCCTGGCCAGGCTTGGTGCTCTGCCTGCTCTCCCTGAGCCTGGGGGAAAGCAGGAGTTACACGACCTGGAGTATCTGCCACAGGGATTCACAAAATCCCTATCAGAGTCAGCTGCAGTGGCTGGGACTTGGGAGTGCTGGTCTTGCTGGGATGTGTCAGTGGGGAGCTGGGAGCCTCCATGTCAGATGTAGAAGGAGTGAGGGGGGTGCAGTGTGGGCTCCTGCTGCAGCCGTGGGCACCAGCCCTGCTGCTGCTCCCCAGGCCTTGGCCACAGAGTAGAGCCCAGCGTGTTCCTGCTGCAATGATTTCTATCACACTTGGATGCTAATTTTAGAGAGCCCAAGAGCACGTGACGCATCTCCTGCCCTGCCCGCGTGGTGTTCTCCCTGCAGATCCTTCCTGGCATCCCCTTCTCTCATGACTGGTCCTGTGCTTCTCCCGTCGCTCTCCGTGCGTGATTCAGAGCGAGGAAGCACAGGGCACCTGTCACCCGCCCGCTCCCAGCACCGCTGCCCTGCCAGCCTTCCTGCCCCTTCCCGCTGCGCCATCCCCACCTGACCATTCCATAGGGGAGGAATGAGCCTCGGAAAGGGGGCAGAACCAGGTGCTCCCCTCCCACCCCTCTCCTCACCGCCCTGCTCTTTTCCCACAGGAGCGGTTTGTGGACCTGTATGGGAACGATGCTGCTGCCGAGGTGAGGAAGGGCCAGGAGACCTTCAACAAGTGGCTCCTGACCGGGGCGACGGTGGCGGGAGTGCTCCTGCTGGGATCCCTGCTGAGCCGCAAGTGACCCCGCCAGCCCCCCCGCCGGGACGGCCGCGCCACCCCCTTGCCACATACCCCCCCCGACTGCCCCTGCCCGTGTGTTTCCGAGGCGCTGAGGCCGATGCAGCACTTCAACCAATGTCTCCCGGTGCCTGGGGGGTGCAGGCGGCCGGGGGCAGCGCTGCCTAGAAGGTGTCCCAGCCCCGCAGGGTCCTTAGGTCACTTTGAAATGAATAAACAGACTTATTTTTGCATGTGTGAGTGCGTGCGTGTGTGTAGATGTGTCACTAATATAAGATTCCCCAGCCAGAGCAAGGGTCCAGGCTCCGTGTCCCCGTCCCTGGGGACAAGGCAGGCTGCCCAAGGGGATGGGGCGTCCCTGTGGCATCCCTGTCCCGTCCCTGCTTCCTTCTGGGCAGAGCTCATCCCTGTGGAGGAAGACAGGGGTCAGGATGCCCTCGTGTCACCCCCTCGAGCTCCTTTGTCCTGAACAGCAGCCACTGGGAACTGAGGCTGCTCTCAAGGGGGTATGATGATTTGTCAGGCCCAAGTTGAAGGGATCTTCCTCCTCCTCTTCCTCCTCCTCCCTCTGAATGTAGATTGCAGGGCCCCTCCCACCCCATGTGCACCCCTCCAGGCAGGAAAGGCAGGAGACAAACGAGGGGGGGTGAGTTTTCCCCAGCCCCCCCACCCTGCTACAAGGGGCTCTGCGGGGAGCCGGGGGGTGGAAGGAGCAGGGGGGAGCGATGGGTGCTCCTGCCAGTCCCAGGGAAAGGCAGAGCAGCCCCTTCATGGCCAAGCCCTGGAGACAGAGCTCTGGGAAGGCCAAAGTGAGGGCTGGCACTGTCCCCACCACCAGGACACCCCTTTAGGGACAACGGGAGCCACTGGCCCCTCCTGTCCTGCCCGTCCCCACAGTGCAGGCAGATCCCTGTCCCCGTGGCGTGGCTGTGACGGGTGCGTGCAGTGGCAGAGGTGTCTGGCTTCCCCTTCCTGTGCCGCCGGAGTGCGGGACCTCCGGGCTTTGAGCTGAAATTAGCTTCCAAAATAACCCCTCGTCCTTCAGAGCCCACTCCAGCTGATCCCCCAAGCCCCCCACCCCCCGCGGGTCTGGCTGTGCCTACACGCACCCCCCGCGCTCTGCTGTACATATCCGAGTAGGTTTTAATTCCTTTTTTTTTTTTTTGTGAATACTCTTAAT
>NW_009952680.1:8540-8869 GCF_000747805.2 Chaetura pelagica | reverse complement strand
TGGAGGGGGAGGGTTGGGGGCAGTTTTGGGCAGGAGCTGCCTGCAGGGGTATGGAAGGGTAGGGACGGGGTCCTTGCCTCACCTGAGGGAGGGTTGGGGTGCTGCAGGGAGAGGGTGATGTTATCCCAAGGGCTGGGGGGACAGTGAGGTGCTGCCTGCTGGGGCTCAGCCTGGATCCTGGGGTTTGGGCAGGAGGGCCCAAAAGCAGCTTAGCTGGGCCAAGGGGGCTGGTTTTGGGGCAAGGGAAGCATTGAGGAGGGCGAACATCCAGGAGGGCAGGGACTCACAGCCTCACGTCCCATTGGGGGTCATATCCCCACACACATCCC
>NW_009952680.1:1326-7592 GCF_000747805.2 Chaetura pelagica | reverse complement strand
GGACAGGGACAGGATGGGGACAGCACACACTGTTTGCTCAGGGCACCCCGAAAAGCCACAGCCCGAACTTCAGTGCTGTCTCCAGCCTCTTCACCTGTGGGACAAGCAGCCCCCTGAGCCCAGCACAGGGCAGGCAGAGGGGACCCAGGCCCCGGAAGCCCCCCAGGCCCTGATTCCAGGGCAGTGCAGAGACCAAGGCTCCCCTCAGCTGCCCCTTTGTGCCCCCAGCACAGCCACTCACCTCCACTGGGCCCACGTGTGATGTCACCTGTGTCACACTGAGCCTGGAGGGTAAGAGGAGGGTGAGAGCCAGGCAAGGGGACACAGAATGTCCCCCTCGCAGAGCAGGTTCAAGTGCCAGGGCAGTGGGCATAGCCAAGAGCTGGGGCAGGATGGGGTCTGAGCACGTGATGTGGGACCCAGGGGAGGAAAAGGCCAGATGTGTGGAAGAGGGGGAGCTCCAATGCACATGCCAGGCTGAACCCAGCACAGGACTCACCCTGTCAGCTTCATGGTACCTCCGAGCCTGTTCCTGGTGATGGTTGGCTTCCCCGTCACATTGGCATCCTGCAGTAAGGAGAGATGTTTGAATGACAAGTGTCTGCAACCCTGCATTGCCCAGCATTGCCCAGTATCACCCAGTGCTGCCCCAGCATCCCCCCAGCCTGGATCTCAGGCCGAGGAGCCTTTGGCACAGCAGCACCAGCCACTCACGATGTCCAGCAGGAAGGTGGGGACACGGGTGGCGTTGGGCAGCACCACGAAGGCCTCGACAGAGCCGAAGAGGGTCCCGTGCAGGGCGTGGGGTTGGCAGGACAGCAGGGGCTGCTGGCGGGCCCAGAGGTGCAGCTCCATGGGCTGGTTTGGGTAGAGCTCCTGCAGCTGGGGGGGCGAGGGCTGGGCTGGCACCGAGCTGTGCTCGCACCACTGGCATCGTGGGCACCAGCCTGGGCTCCCAGCACTGCCCAGTGTGACCCATCACTGCCTGCCTATGGTCGACATCCTATCCTGCCTGTGTCCCATCCCACCTGCTTCCCATCCTGCATCTCATCCTGCCTGTATCCCATCCACCCGAGTCCCATCTCCCCTGCATCCCATCCCTCCCACACCCTACCTGCCTTCATGCCATCCCATGTCCCCCCTTCTCCTGTGTTCCAGCCCATGTCCTATCCTTCCTGCATCCCATTCCACCTGTGTCCTGCTCACCTCCATCCTGTCCCTCTTACACCCTCTCCCATGTGCTATCCCACCTGTGTCCCCTCCCAACCACACCCACCTTTGGGGCAAAGACCCCCATGCTCTTGGTCCTCAGCTGGAGTGGGAACCTCTGTGGGAGCTGAAAGGCACAAGAGGGGTTGGAGTGCTGGGGCCACAAGGCACAAGGACACCCTGGTGTGACCCCGGGGGGGCAGCTCTGCCTTGCAGCTGCCACCAGAGCTGTCCCTACCATGTCACTAGAGATGTTCCTGCGCAGGGCCCCAGCCATGAAGTACGTGAAGGCAGCTGAGTTGGTGACGACCTCGGTGACAGCCAAGAGCAGCATGGGCTTGTGTGCCATGGGCAGGTCTGTGGGCAGAGCTGTGGGCAGTGCCACAGGCAGCAGCAAGGAGGGGCTCTGCTGGCTCTTGCCCACCCTGAAGAACTCACCCTGTGCAGACAGATGGACACCAGGCTCAGCCCAGCTCCCCATGCCCTGTTCCCAGAGCCACCAGGGATGCACAGGATGGGGTTACCTTGAGGGCAATGTCCCCGTGCTCTGCTGTGATGGCCGGTGGCCCCAGCAGGGACCAGTCAATGGCTGCAAAGGCATCCAGCTGGGTGGACACTGCAGGGACACAGAAGTGGTTGGGGGGACTCAGACCACTGGCCCCCTTCCACAGCCCCGGCTCTGTTGACACAGGGGGTGACAGGATCTGGCCCCACAGTGGGGTCCTGCAGCCCCTGCCAGGCACCAGCCCCCTGCATGAACCCCCAGCCTCCTACTGCAATGGCCTCAGTCCCTTGGGACCCTCACCCACCTTTCACGTGCTGCAGGGCAGCCTCCAGCCTGTTGATGCCCTTGTGGAGCTCAAGGCAGATCTGGAAGCAGAGCTGGGTGTCAGGCAGCCCAGGCACAGGGGTCTCCAGGCCACTTGCTGGACCCTCCATGGAGGGGATGACACAAGGACACCGACACCCCACAGGGCAGGGCCCGAGCCCCCACCTGCTTGTTCAGATCCTGCCGCAGGGCTCTCTGGAGCAGCGGTGCCAGCAGGTTGTAGAGCCAGCTGTGGGCAGAGCAGGGTCCTCAGACCACCTTGTGGCACCCCAGTCTACCCAGCCCCCCCAGCCCACTGACTCAGCCAAGGGCACCTGGGGTGTCCCCAAGAGCTGGGGACAGGAGGGCAGCAGGGGTCCCGACGTTACCTGTGCCCACGGTGGAACTCCAGGTGCAGGTGGGTGCTGTGGGCGTTGCAGCCGGCGCCCCACACGGTGGGGCGGCCCCCGGCCCCCACGCCGCTGTCCTGGCTGGGGACAGAGAGGGTGAGCACGGGGACACCCGAGCCGCCCTGAGCTGCCCGTGTCCCCATCGCTGTGTCCTGGGTGGGTGAGGACTCACATGGCCCCCAGCTGTGCTCCCCAGTCGGCGCGGAGCTGGACACGGGCTCGTTGCACCCGCAGCGTCACCCCCACGTCCTCGGCAAAGGTCACGGTGGAGTCGTTCATCTGCAGCTCATGGATGTGGATCCTGCGTGACACAGGCAGCCTTGGCTCATGGCTGGGCCTGGGATGGGGACAGGGATGGGGACAGGGACCCCGTGGGCAGCACTTACCAGGGCACGGTGTAGGTGAAGGTCCCCAGGAGGGGGCTGTGGTAGGAGCCCCTCAGGTTCAACTCATGTTCCTTCTTCAGCAGCCACTGGAGCAGCTCCAGCCCAAACTGACGGCCTGGGGCACAGCAGGGGTTGGGGTTGACACCCAGGGTAGGGCTTGGGGGGCACAGGATGCTGGGGAAGGGGTGAGCAGTGGGTCCAGATCACCCCAGCATCCCCCATACTGGTCCACCCACCCAGCCAGGGGCACAGACCCACCGAATTCCAGTGCCCTCTGGGTCAGCCGGGCCTCGATGCCGGGGCTGGCGCTGGTGGCAGCACAGGCGGGGGGCAAGGGCGGGGGGGAGGGGAGGCTGGAGCAGAGGACATGGCTGTGGGACACCCGGTCGTCGCAGAGACCCTGTCCCTGCGCAGCAGCCTGGCTAGGATTTATATTGGGGACAAGGAGCCCTGGGTGACATCAGCCTCCTGCGCACATGCAGGGGACACTGCAGTGCTCCGGCCACCGAAAGCCCAACCTTGCCCAACGCGTGACTCAAAGGGGAAGCCAGTTCCCCCGTTGTTCCCCACTCGCACCCATTGTGAGAGTAGAGGAAGGCAGAGTCCCCACCGTGGGAATGTGTGGGAACTGGGCAGCACCAGCCAGGGCTCCCCACGACTGGCATGTGGGAACACACAGGGACCTGACCAGGCCAGGGTCCCAAGGGACTTTGGTTGTGTCTAGCCCAGGGTAGTGGAGGGGTGGGGGAACGTGGTGAGTTGGTCCTGGGGCAGGGGGAGGCGGCATCAAGAGGACAAGGCTCAGTCCACTTGCAACAGCAGCAGCAGCTGCTCCAGCTTTGGGAAGGTCTCTGGGGACCCTGCTGGGGGCACCTGAACCTCAGTGGGGGTCAGGGTGGCTGAGGTGCAGCAGCAGCCCCCAGGGTTGTGGAGTGACAGGAAGGTCAGGAGAGTCAGAGCAAGAGCAGAACTGTGCAATCCCCTCCGAAAAGCCCCGGCTGTGAGCGCTGCCCATACTCCCAAACCCGTGGGACCATCCCCCAGTTGGGTGAGCCCCTCCAGACGGACAGTGCCACGGGCTACACCTGCCAGAGGTCCAGCCTAGGGGCAGCACCAGGGACCCAGGGATCCCTCTGTGGGGGCCAGGGACACATCCCAGCACCGTGGGTGGACATGGGGCCATGGGCAACCTCACTGGAGGGACTGCAGCTCCACATAATGCACCTTACAGACCCCTTGAGAGCAGCTGCCTGCTTGCCCAGGACATCCAATGCCACTAACCAAAACTCCAGCTGTGCCCACAGCCCCCAGCAGCATCCCAAAGGCCGGGGCTGACCCCAGCCTCATGCCCACCATGGCCCCATGCCCACCACAGCACTGTGCCCACCGTCCATCCCCAGGTGCCTGTACCCCACACTAAGCCTCACCTTGGCAGATGGTCATGATGCCCCACGCCACAGGTCCCACTGTGTGTCCCAGCTCCACCATGTCCTGGGGCCGTGCTTGGCAGCACAGCAGGGACCAGCTCTGACGCCAATGTCCATGCTGGGGTGGCTGGGCTGGTTGGACCAGAACGTCACCTGGTTCCCCGGTCCCTAATCCTTTCCGGGATTAATCAGATCCCAGGAAACACCGAGGGGCTGGTTGGAACGAAGCTGCCCGCAGGGCTGGGCCCAGCCCTCCCCGGGGCTCTCCCCTGCATCCTGGTGTGGCTGCATCCGGCATCCCAGCACGTGCCAGGTGGCTCAGCCCTGCTGGCCCCACTGTCAGCCTGGCTGGGCTCTGGACGCCCCTTCCCCTGCCCTCAGGCTGTCCCAGCAGTGCCAGGTTGTGTCAGTGCCACACCTCACCCTGGGGGATGATGACTGGGGGTGCATGGTGAGGGCTGGGGCTTGGGCAGGGGGTCAAGGTAGAGACATGGGGACACATGGGTGAGCATGGAGGTCCTCAGCTCCAGCCAGAGCTTCCACGTCTGCTGGCAGGGAATGGGCAGCACCAGGGAGCACAGCAGGGACACGACCGCTGTGCTGGGGGTGAGCCCCAGCACCCCCACACCGGGCAGAGCCCCCAGCTCTCCCGGCCCCGGGGCCCTTCAGGCTCCTCCTGAAGAGTGTCCCGGGCCTGGCCGTGCAGTGCGAGTGGGCACCGGGAGAGGGACCCACCGCAGCAGCAGCACCGGGCTCTGGGGCCGGGGGGGAGCTGGGGCGATGGAGGAAACCTGGGAATGACAAAGGAGACAGACACCAGTGGGGGCAATAGAAGGGACACCAGCAGGGATGACAGATGTGACCCCAGGGAGTGATGGAAGGGATACGAGTGGAGATGATATAGGGGACCTGAAGGGGGAATGGAGGAGACACTGAGAGGGTGATGGAGGGGACACATCCAATGACAGAAGGGACACTAGGGATCATGGACAGGCTCATCCACAGTGACCTGAAGCCCACCAACTTGCCATGTCCCCCACTGCTGTCACAGCCAGGACAAGGTTGGCCAGGCCAGTCCATGTCCTGGATCCCCAAGTCACCTGTCCCTGATAAGCTCCCTATGCCAGGGGATCTGCCACACTGGGGAACCACGAGTGGCACAGACACTCGTGCACACGGAGCTGTGACCACACACAAACACACATGAACACACATGAACACCCACTCATGTGCACACAGCTGCAGCCAGGGTTGCTCCACCCCTTCCAGCCCCATAGACCCCCCCAGCTGCAGGACCCGGGGCCCTGCCATGATAGGATCAAGCCACCCCTCTGCCCAGGGGCTGGCAGGGGCAGGAGGAGCCCCCCTCCCAGCACCCCGATTTGCCTGTCAGGCCCGTGCACATCTGGTGCAGGAGGCAGCGTGTCCCCCGAGGCAACCGTGAGTCACAGGACAGCCCAGGTCAGCGCGGCTGCCCGGGGCACCCCCGGCACGGGGGGGGGTGTTGCACAACCCCTGATGCAATTTCCCTCTCCCGAAAGGTTTGCCCGCTCCTGAGGGTTTGCGGCAGGGTGAGCTGAACTGCAGAGCGCTCACAAACCGCTCCCCGCGGGGCAGCACAGCGGGACCGCCCCTGCAGCGTCACCTTCACACCCCGGCCCCGACACCGGGGTGACCCCGGGAGCCACGGGAACGCTGAGGGATGTGGGTGGCCCTGCTGAGAAATGGGCCACGGGCAGGGACACACTGGGAAATCGCTGCTGCCCCGGCAATCCCAGTCAGGCATGGAACCCCAATACCTGGCTCCCAGCACTTTTCCCTCAGTATCATCATCCCTTCGACGCACCTTCCCAGGGGAGTCACAGCCCAGGACTGCTCCGCCTCTTCCCACCACAGAAAACAGGGTCAAACCACCTTCCCTGGTGTGCCTGGCCCTGGCACACCATGTCCGTGCCCGGGGAGTGGGAGGGAGGAGGAGGACACGGGGCTCCAGGAGAGGCTTTGCAACGTGAGCACTGGGACAGGG
>NW_009952680.1:0-995 GCF_000747805.2 Chaetura pelagica | reverse complement strand
GTGATGCAATTTCCCTCTCCCGAAAGGTTTGCCCGCTCCTGAGGGTTTGCGGCAGGGTGAGCTGAACTGCAGAGCGCTCACAAACCGCTCCCCGCGGGGCAGCACAGCGGGACCGCCCCTGCAGCGTCACCTTCACACCCCGGCCCCGACACCGGGGTGACCCCGGGAGCCACGGGAACGCTGAGGGATGTGGGTGGCCCTGCTGAGAAATGGGCCACGGGCAGGGACACACTGGGAAATCGCTGCTGCCCCGGGAATCCCAGTCAGGCATGGAACCCCAATACCTGGCTCCCAGCACTTTTCCCTCAGTATCATCATCCCTTCGACGCACCTTCCCAGGGGAGTCACAGCCCAGGACTGCTCCGCCTCTTCCCACCACAGAAAACAGGGTCAAACCACCTTCCCTGGTGTGCCTGGCCCTGGCACACCATGTCCGTGCCCGGGGAGTGGGAGGGAGGAGGAGGACACGGGGCTCCAGGAGAGGCTTTGCAACGTGAGCACTGGGACAGGGGGGTGCGACCTGCAGACCCCACCACCGCGGCACTGGGGGGAACTGGGCACAGACTGCAGGAGAGTCCCTCCCCAGCACCGCCCCAGGGGTCCAGCCCCAGCACCCCACAGCACCCCCACCCAGCACTGGTGCAGACGAGCTCCTCCCAAGTTCCATGCTCCCTGGGGGCACATCCCCGCGGCACAATCCCCAAGAAGCCCCCCCGGGGAACGGGGGGGCAGGAAGCAGAGACGTTCCTGGTCATCAGGGCTTGTTTAATAACAAAACTCCAGCTATTGTAGAACAATATTCTCCAGCATCATTGTAATATACAATACAGGGAATACGGTCACTTTGAAATGAATAAACAGACTTATTTTTGCATGTGTGAGTGCGTGCGTGTGTGTAGATGTGTCACTAATATAAGATTCCCCAGCCAGAGCAAGGGTCCAGGCTCCGTGTCCCCGTCCCTGGGGACAAGGCAGGCTGCCCAAGGGGATGGGGC
>NW_009952679.1:7245-9394 GCF_000747805.2 Chaetura pelagica | reverse complement strand
TGGCCCTGAGCAGGGCCAGCAGCTCCATGCTGCAGAGCAGGAGGTTCCGGGTGGCTGAGATCCCTGGGCTGCTCACCCAGTGCAGCTCCCTCTGCCAGAGCCTCCCGGACACGGCCCTGAGAGGTAACGCTGAGACCCCCAAAGGGGTGGAGGGAGGGGAAAGGCTGGGGGAGCTGGGTCACTTCAGCTTGGGAGGAGAGTGAGGGGCGAGACTGAGGAGTGACTTGATCAATGGTTGCCAATATGTGAGGGGTGGGTGTCATGAGGCCCCTTGAGCTTGGAGGAGAGGAGAGTGACCCCATTCATGTTTGTAAATGTTTGTTTGTCAGGAGGGTGGGACCAGGCTATTCTCAGTGGTGTCCACTGATGGGACAAGGGGCAATGGGCACAAACTGGAGCACAGGAGGGTCAGGATAAACAGAAGGAGAAGCTTCTTTCCTGTGAGGGTGACAGAGCCCTGGGACAGGCTGCCCAGGGAGGCTGTGGAGTCTCCTTCTCTGGAGACATTCCCAACCCTCCTGGATGTGTTCCTGTGTGACCTGCTCTATGTGGCCTTGCTCTGGCAGGAGGGGTTGGACTAGATGATCTTTCAAGGTCCCCTCCACCCCCTAACACTGCGACGCTGTGATTCCCTGGGGAGCAGCCCCCTCACCCAGCTTCTTCTCTCTGCCCCGCAGGGAAACTCTACAGCGACATCGGGCTGGGATATTCCCAGCTCCACATCTTCTCCCTGGCTGCTGAGAGCTTCCAGCAGGCCCTGCCCCTGTGCAGGGGGCAGCGGGACGGGCGTGGGGAGGCTGCACTGCTGCAGAACCTGGGAGCTGCCCACAACGCCCTGCACAGCTTCGGCACCGCGCTGGGCTGGCACCGGCGTGCGGCAGCTCTGCACGGTGGGTCACACACCACCAGCTGGGTGCTCTTTTGGCTTTGCCGGGTGTGCTGGCTCAGGATGGAGCCCCGTGTGTGTTTCCCAACGTTCCAGGCGCTCTAGGGAACCGGAGGGCACAGGGGCAGTGCTTTGGGAACCTGGCCTACGCGTGCAGCCGGCTCGGGAAGCACGAGGCTGCTGCTGAGAGCTACCTGCACGCCCTGCAAGCCTTCCGGGACTCAGGTAAGGGAGGCACAGGGAAATCTTCCCTGCACTGGGGGCTCTGCAGCACCTGTATGCCAGATCCAAAGGGTGATCCCCTTCCCGGGGTCTCAGCTGTGACATGCTGGGCCAGCACTGATCACAGAATCACCAAGGCTGGAAAAGACCTTTAAGATCATCAAGTGCAGCCCGTGACCTGACACCCCCACATCTCCAGACTGTGGCATCAAGTGCCACCTCCAGCCTCTTCTTGAATACATCCAGGGACGGTGCCTCCACCACTTCCCTGGGAAGCCCATTCTAATGATGCCCTTTGCTTCCCAGGGGATGTGCAGGGGCAGTGGCAGGCGTGTGAGGGGCTGGGAGCAGCCTCCTTCCACCTGGGAGACCCCCAGAAAGCCATCGGGCACTACAAGGAGGCCCTGACTTTGCTTTCCCACTGCCAGGTAACCGGGGAAATCCCCGAGGCCAGACCCTCCTGTGCATCACGGGGTGACTGCCTCAGCCCTGGGGACAGACCTGGGCTCTCCCCCCCACAGGACACCCCCAGAGCTGCCCGTGAGCGGGTCGTGCACAGGCTCACCCAGGCCATCCAGCACCAGCTCTGCCTCCAGAATCACCTCCCCCGTGGGGGTGTCTGGGCACCCACCCCAGCCCTGCTGAGCACCACCCCAAGGAGCCTGGAGCACATCGGGGTGCTGGGGGTGACACCCCAGCTGAGGGATGGTGGAGAGAGGCACCAGGGTTGGGTGGGCAGAGGGACACATGCTGGTAAAGCCCAGGCTCTGTCCCCACCCCAGTGGGACCCTGTCCAGCCAAGGTTTTGCTCCACGCTGCCCCACGCCAGCAGGACACGGCACCAGCAGAGCAAGGTGTGAGTAGAAAAGCTGCTGTCCCATCCCTGCTTCCTCCGTGGGCAAGTTCCCAGCATCACCCATGAGATCCATCAACCTTCCTCTGATTCCAGGTCCTTCAAGGGGAAAGCCCAGGCTGGGGACAAGCTCTACGTGCCTGTGCTGGGAGCAGGTCCTGGGTGTTCAGGTGAGGGTGCAAACCCAA
>NW_009952679.1:6224-7183 GCF_000747805.2 Chaetura pelagica | reverse complement strand
CTGCCCATTGTCCTTCCTCCCTGGAGGCACAGGAGCAGCCCTGGCCAATGGCCCCACACCAGAGCCCCAGAACCCACACAGCCACCTGGAAACCTCTGGGGAGGATGAGGATGGTCCCAGCACAGCTCCAGGGTGTCACACTAACAGGTGGGTGTGCAAGGGGGAGGGACCCCCATACAGCTCCCTGCACCCACCTGCCCTGGCATCACCCTGGGGACTTCTCATGGTTAAAGGTGCCAATCCAGAGTTTATGGGGTTTTTTTTAAAAAAGGTGTGTAATTCTTGGGAGTGCATTTGGGGTAACTCAAGCTGGGATGTGGGAAGGGTTCAGTGACAGTGTGGTGGGGGAGTTTGGCACACAAATGTTCTCCATCACCTCCATGACTGGTCTCTGCTTTGCTCCCAGTAACCCGAACACCATGGTCCAGCACCCAGGCACGCGGGGCCACTGCAGCCTCCAGCCCAGTGAGTACCCAACACAACCAGAGCTGGATGTCACCCACGAGCCAGGGGCTGTGGTGAACACCAACTGTGTTTCACAGGGCATCGTGACCACCAGACCCTCCAGCTGAGCTCCCTGGAGGGGTAGGTGATGGAGTGGGTGGGAGGCCTGGGCTCCTGTGTGTCCTCTGAGGGGAGGGTTGAGGGATGGAGGCCCCCCAGCTTGGGACCCCCCTGCTCCTTGCAATAGGTGTGTCCCCAAAATCACAGGGACTTGGGGTATTGGACCTTGTAGCCAACCCAAAACTTTGGGCCTACAGACAGAGCAGCAGATCTGAGGGTCGATTCACAGAATCACCACTGAATAGTTTGGGTTAGAAGAGACCTCAAAGCTCCTCCAGTCCCACCCCCCATGGGCAGGGACACCTCCCAGCAGCCCAGGCTGCTCCAAGCCCCATCCAACCTGCCCTTCAACACCCCCAGGGATGGGGCAGCCACAGCTTCCCTGGCCAACCTGG
>NW_009952679.1:0-2792 GCF_000747805.2 Chaetura pelagica | reverse complement strand
TTCAGCTTCTCGGGGGCGGTGAGGGAGCCCTTCGGCAGCATCCTCAGCACCCTGCAGCACATCACGGTGCCCATCGCCAGCATCGACATCCCCTCGGGTGAGGAACGAGCCCGAACCCGCCGGAGGGAGGTGCCCTGGGACGGGCTCCCCCCCCACCTGCTGACTCAGCATTAAGAGGGGGCCATGGGAACGGGGTGGGGGGGGCACAGGGAAGGGCACCAACGTGCCAACAACGTGCTCTGGTGGCCAAGAGCAATGGCCTCCTTGGGGGGCACAGAGTGTGGCCTGGAGCTCATGGAGGTTCTTCTCCCCCTCTGCTCTGCCCTGGGGGGGCCTCACCTGGAGAACTGAGTCCAGTTCTGGGCTCCCCAGTTTATCAAGGACAAGGAACTACTGGAGAGAGTCCAGCACAGGGACACGAGGGTGATCAAGGGCCTGGAGCATCTGCCCTGTGAGGAAGGGCTGGGAGAGCTGGGGCTGTTCAGCCTGGAGGAGGCTGAGGGGGGGGGTCTCATTAACCCTGTCCTGGGGGCTTGTTGCAGGCTGGGACGTGGAGAAGGGGAAGGTGGATGGTCTCCAGCCTGACATGCTGATCTCACTGACAGCCCCCAAGAGGGCAGCTCTGCACTTCACCGGCCGCTACCACTTCCTGGGGGGCAGGTTTGTGCCCCCCGCCCTGCAGGAGAAATACACCCTGCCCCTGCCCCCCTACCCCGAGACAGACTGTGTCCTGCGGCTCACCTAGGGCTGGGGCTCAGCTGGGTGCTGGGCCAGGCAGGACATCCTGCCCGAGCCACAGCTCTCTGCTAGGAGGGTGCTCAGCACCTCACTGGGCTCCAGTCTGGCCCAGTTCTCCCAGTGGAATGGAAGTTGAGTGCAGAGTGAAGCCCCCAGGAGGTTGGGACTGACAGAGGGGCTGCTGGGGGTGGGGGCTCTGTTTGGGGTGGCTACTTTTGAGTGCTTCTAGGTGTAGGTGTGATCCAGGATCTGCCACATATCCTGCACTTCAGGATTGTTTCATTGCAATAAAAGATTTATTTGTGCCCTTGAAAAAACTCCTGCAGTGCTCTGAGGGGTCTGTCCCCCCCTGTCCCCCTGCCAGACCCACAGCAAATGGGTCCCTGCCCCACTGGTGGGAATTGGAGACACCCCTGATGGGAGGAAGGCTCAGGGAGTGAAATAAAAGCTCAACCCAGCTCCAGACCAACCAGTCCCAGCCCAGCATCCCCAGTGCAGCTGGGCCACAGCACTGGGCTCCACTGGGGAAGAGCCCAGAGCACCCTTGGGCACCCACCAGTGCCAGCAGGCAGGACTGGGACCCTCACCCAGAGGGACCAGCAGCTGTGGCACAGCAGCCTTGTCCTTTGCTCACTCTGGTTCCCTCTTCCTCTTCTTCCTCTTTTTTCTGGGGCTGTGCCCAACCTGGTCTGGCCCATCTGTGTCTTCTAGAGGTACCTCTGTCTCAATTGGCTCTTTGTCCTCCTTTTTCTTCTTCTCTGTCTTAACTAGCTCTTCTTTGTTCTCCTTCTTCTTCTTCTTCTTCTTTTTCTTCTTCTCTGTCCCAACTGGCTCTTCTTTGTCCTGCTCCTGGTTCTTTTTATTCTCCTTTGCAGCCACATCCTCTTCACTTGGCTCCCAGCTCTTCTTCCTCTTCGTGCCCTTCCCTTCCTCCCATCCCACCTCTTCTCCACTTGACTCCTGGTTCTGCAGCACTTCAGGATCACCTCTGGACCGTTTCCTTTTCTTCTTCTTCTTCTTCTTTTCCAGCCTCTCTGCTGGGGGGCTGCTCCCGGGGGGCTCGTGCTGCTGCTCCTTGTGTCTGTACGTGGCCAGGAAGGCTCGTTCCTGCTCCTCCAGCCGTGCCAACTTGGCACTCATGGTCAGGCCGTGCAGGGAACCCCTGCAATGATTGTGGGTACTGGGGGGCTCCAGCACCTCCCTGGTAGGGAACGTGCCCCCTGCCAGGATGGGGAGAGCCCAACCATCAGCCCCCCAACCAAGCACTCACTTGTGCGCCGTGCGGCCGCCGCACACCCGGACCAGCTCCTCGTCCGTCAGCCTGGGGGGACACACACAGGAGGGGTCACCCCCAGCACGGGGATGGGGTGGGGGGGTCTGGATCAGGGTTCCCCCTCCCCACTGCCTTGCCTCCTGGCTGAAGAGAGGTCCAGCTCCTCCTCCTCGCTGCTCTCGGAGCCGCTGGGCAGCTTGGTGGGCTCCTCCCCGTGGGCTGTGAGCGTGGCTGACTGCAGGGGGGAGGGGGCCATGGGAATGGGGGGCACAGGGAAGGGCACCCTGGTGAGGCCAACGACGTGCTCTGGTGGCCAAGAGGGCTAATGGCCTCCTTGGGGAGCACTGAGTGTGGCCAGCAGGTCAGGGAGGTTCTTCTCCCCCTCTGCTCTGCCCTGGGGGGGCCTCACCTGGAGAACTGAGTCCAGTTCTGGGCTCCCCAGTTCAAGGACAAGGAACTACTGGGGAGAGTCCAGCACAGGGACACGAGGGTGCTGAGGGGACTGGAAAATCTGCCCTATGAGGAAAGGCTGGGGGAGCTGGGGCTGTTCAGCCTGGAGAAGAGGAGGCTGAGGGTGGGGGTCTCATTAACCCTTATCAGTACCTCCAGGGGGTGTCAGGAGGGTGGGACCAGGCTCCTCCCAGCAGTGCCCAGTAACAGGACAAGGGGCAATGGGCACAAACTGGAGCACAGGAGGTTTAACCTTAATGTAAGAAAATGCTTTCCTGTGAGGGTACCCTGGGACAGGCTGTGGAATTTCCATCCCTGGAGACATTCCAAA
>NW_009952678.1:0-960 GCF_000747805.2 Chaetura pelagica | reverse complement strand
CCTAAATACCACACATCCTATAGGACACAGAGCCCCCCCCATACACTGAGGCAGTCCCCACTCCCCCTGCCCCTGGGTGGCTGTCCCATGGTGTCCCCAGCCCTCAGCTGGGCATGCAGGGCCCAGCCTTGTTCCCACAGCTCCCCTGAGGGACCCTCCTCCAGCCCTGGGGTCCCCCCACCCATGCTCACCCATGGCTTGGCCCTGCCAGGGCTCCTCAGGGCTTTCAGCCCGGGCCCAGAACCCTGTGTTGTGTCCCTGTCCCAGCTCCAGCTCCTCATACCCTGGCCCAGCTCCATGTCCCTGCTCTGGCTCCATGTCCCTGTGCCACATCCCTGTCCTGGCTCCATGTCCCCAGGACATGACCCTGCTCTTGGTCCATGTCCCCAGGACATGTCCCTGTCCCAGCTCCAGGTCCCCAGGACATGTCCCTGTCCAGGTTCCACATCCTCATGCCATGACCCTGCTCTTGGTCCATGTCCCTGTGCCATGTCCCTGTCCCAGTTCAATGTCCCCATGCCATGGCCCTCTCCCAGTTCAATGTCCCCATGCCATGGCCCTGTCCCAGTTCAATGTCCCTGTGCCATGTCCCTGTCCCAGTTCAATGTCCCCATGCCATGGCCCTGTCCCAGTTCAATGTCCCCATGCCATGGCCCTGTCCCAGTTCAATGTCCCCATGCCACGGCCCAGCCAGGGACCAGGTCTCAGAGCTCAGCTTAACGAAGCTCCTGGGCTAGAGAGGGGTTGGGAGGAGGGCCCAGAGGGGCATTTCAGGGCAGCTATGGCCTATTAATGCCCACAGGGCCCTGCCCCATGTCCCCACCCATGTCCCCAGCTCTGTGGCACCTGAACCCCGTTCAGTCCCTACACAGCATGTGCCTCCCAGCCTGGCTCCTGCCCAGACTTGGGGTACACTGACATGGGGACAGGCTGCTGGTGGGTCCCAAAAACGCTGAGGGG
>NW_009952677.1:0-384 GCF_000747805.2 Chaetura pelagica | reverse complement strand
CAGGACCCTCTCCCAGTTCTCAGGACCCTTTCCCAGTTCAGGACCCTCTCCCAGTTCTCAGGACCTTCTCCCAGTTCCCCAGAACCCTCTCCCAGTTCCCTCAGGACCCTTTCCCAGTTCTCAGGACCCTCTCCCAGTTCCTTCAGGATCCTGTCCCAGATCAGGACCCTCTCCCAGTTCCCTCAGGACTGGGAACTGGGAAGGGAACTGGTTCTCCCAGTCCCTCCACGGGGGTTTCCTGGGCTTGGGACCCTCCCCCCCCCAGCGCCTCCCACTGGAGCTTCTCCCCCTTCCCGTGGCCCCTCGGGGTCCCCAGGGGGTCCGGGGGGTCCTGGGGGGGTCTCTGGCTGTTCTGGGGGGTCTCTGGGGGTCTTGGGGGGTCTC
>NW_009952676.1:1648-2600 GCF_000747805.2 Chaetura pelagica | reverse complement strand
CACACACAATCCCTGCTTCCCAAACCTGCCCCTGGAAAGGTTGGAATAGTGACAAGGACAGTTGGACTCCAGGACCTTCAAGGTCCTTCCCACCACCCCAGGAGATGGTGTCACAGCTGAGCTGGGATCCCTGGGGACACAAGGGGGGGACACACAAGGGGGGGTCACCCCGGCATCCCCTGGGGCAGCTTTCCTGGGAGCTGTTCCCTGCCCCAAGCCCCTGGCTGCTCCCCTGCAGGTGGAATATCTCTACTCCCTGGTCTACCAGACACTCGACTTCATCTCCAACAAAAGGTGAGGGGGGTCCCAGACTCCCCCCTGCCCCCCCCTCCCTGCTCCCACCACGGATTTGGGGGAAAAAAACAGGGCTTTGTGCTCCCAAGCACTGCTGGGCTCTGGGCAGCCCAGCTTCCCAAGGGAGCCATCCCAGCTCCACTCTGCCCAGCCTGGAGGGAAGTCCTGGTGATGCAGGGAATCTGAGGACCCGAGGGATCCTCTGGTGGGTGGGAGCAGGAGAAGCTGCTCCCGAGGGATCTGGGAATCCCCAGCAATTCCTCCCATGCTGTGGGATCATTCCCTCCCGTTTCTGGGATGGGGTTTTTTGGGGGGCTGGATCCCTCTTCCCACAGTTCTCCTGCTGGGATTGGTGCCCCCTACTCGAGCACTGTGGGGGGTGTCCTGCTGGGATCCCGGGGCTGATCCCAACCCCTGGGTTTCCCCCCTGCTCCAGGCGGGAGAAGCAGCCCAGCTCGGTGGGGCAGGATGGCCGGGACCGCGATGCCACCTTCGGAGCCACGGAGGAGGAGGAGGTGGGGGGGTCTCTGGGAGCTGGGGGGCACTGGGGGTCTCTGGGAGCAGAGTGGGAGGCACTGGGGGTCTCTGGGAGGTAGGGGAGAGCCCGGGGGGGGGTCTCTGGGAGCTGGGGGGCACTGGGGGTCTCTGGGTCGGGAGA
>NW_009952676.1:0-567 GCF_000747805.2 Chaetura pelagica | reverse complement strand
GGTGGAGGAGGTCTCTGGGAGATTTGGGCGGGGGTCTCCAGGGCCGTGGGGGGGGCCTGGGAGGACCCTGGGGGGTCTCTGGGCAGTTCCTCTCCCTGGATGACATCCAGGACAGCCAGGCCAACGTGGACCTGCGGAAGGACCCTGCACCCAACGTGAGCCCAGCCCCCTCCTCCTTTTCCAGCCCTGGCTCCCTGTTTCCCGGGGCACCTTCCCGGGCTGCATCCTGCCCCTCTCCCTGCAGGCTGTCAGCACCATCCCCCTGACTCCCATGTCCCTGGTCCCTCCAGAAGAGGCTGAGAAGAGGGACAACCCCCTCCTCAGGTGACAGCCCCCTCTGTCGTCCCCCCACCCGTGGCCTTAGCAGGGTGGGGCTTCCCAGGGAAGCATCTTCCCAGTTCCAATTGGACTGGAAGGATAATCCCACTGGAGTCCTGCTGGGGAGGGTCCTGGGGGCTGGCAGAGCCAGGCAGGACTTTGCTGGGAGCATTCAGGGGGAGGGTCTGGGCTGATCCCCCTGGAGCTGGGGGCTTTGGGGGCACCAGGAGCTGGCAGTGTCCCCCCCCC
>NW_009952674.1:0-548 GCF_000747805.2 Chaetura pelagica | reverse complement strand
TCGGTGGGCACTGTACCCCATCCCCCTTGTCAGTGTCACGGCATCTCCGTGGGCACTGTCCCCACCCTGTGATGGGCACCATCCCCAGTTCTGCTCAAGTCCCATCTCCAACCCTGTGGACAGTGTCCCCAGTCCCCATTGTCACTGTCATCCCACCCCTGTGGTCACCATCTCCATCCCACCACGGGCACCAGCCCTGGGCCCTGTGGGCACCATCCCCAGTTCCCTCTGGGCGTTGTCCACAACCCTTGTGGGCACCAGTCACCATTGTCCCTGTCGTGGCATCTCTGTGGGCACTGTCCCCAGCTCCCCGTGAGCACCATCCACACCCTTCCATGGGGACTGTCCCCAGCTCCTCCAGGGCGTTGTCCCAAACCTTTGTGGGCACGATCCCACGTCCTCCTTCTTACTGCCACAGCATCCCCGTGGGCAGTGTCCCCTGTCCCCACTGTCACCCCATCTCTGTGGGCACCATCCCGTGTACGCACCGTCACTGTCACCCCATCCCCGTGGGCACCGTCCCCAGCTCCCCGTGGGCACGGTGTCCC
>NW_009952673.1:6168-6741 GCF_000747805.2 Chaetura pelagica | reverse complement strand
TGACCTGTCCCCAGGGGTGTCCTGTCCCTGTCCCCAAGGGTGTCCTGTCCTTGTCCCCAAGGGTGACCTGTCCCCAGGGGTGTCCTGTCCCTGTGTCCCGGTGCCCTGTCCCCAGCCCAGGCACTGTCCCCAGGCCAGCTGGAACATGAGCTTGTTGTCCCCAGGCCAGCTGGAACATGAGCATGCTGCAGACCGAGGACGTGCTCAAGTCGGCGCAGGCGGCACTGGAGAAGAAGGGCCCCGAGGATGTCACCTATGCCAAGCTCTAGGGCCCTGGGGATGTCACCTACACCAAGCTCTAGGGCCCCGGGGATGTCACCTGTGCCAAGCTCTAGGGCCCCGGGGATGTCACCTACACCAAGCTCTAGGGCCCTGGGGATGTCACCTACACCAAGCTCTAGGGCCCTGGGGATGTCACCTACACCAAGCTCTAGGGCCCCCCGGGACACATGTCCCCAAACAGCCCCTGTCCCCGGCCCCTTCTTCCCCCACTGACCCCCTGTCCCCCTGGCCCTGTGACCCCAGAAATAAACCTCCTGTCCCCGTGTCCCCTGTCCTGCCTCGGCCCTGGGC
>NW_009952673.1:3921-4911 GCF_000747805.2 Chaetura pelagica | reverse complement strand
CCCTGTGACCCCCCCTGACCCCCGGGCCCCCCCCTGACACCCCTGTGACACCCCCTGACACCCGGGACACCCCCTGACAACCCTGTGACACCCCCTGACACCCGGGACACCCCCGTAACACCCCCTGACACCCCTGTGACACCCCCTGACACCCGGGACACCCCCTGACAACCCTGTGACACCCCCTGACACCCGGGACACCCCTGTAACACCCTCTGACACCCCTGTGACACCCCCTGACACCCGGGAAACCCCTGTGACATCCTGTGACACCCCCTGACACCCGTGACACCCCTGTCCCTGTCTCCCCTGTGACACCCCTGTGACACCCGTGACACCCCTGTGCCCCCTCTGTCCCCTGCTGGGACATCCCTGTGTCATCCCTGTTCCCATCCCCCTCCCTGTGCCCTCCCAGTCCCTGTCCCCTCCCTGTGCCCTCCGTGTCCCCTCACAGTCCTCTCACAGTCCCTGTCCCCTCCCTCTGCCATCCCGGTCCCCTCCCAGTCCCCTCCCAGTCCCCTCCCTGTCCTTTCCTTGTGCCATCCCAGTCCCCGTTCCCAGGGTTCCCCTGTCCCCTCCCTGTCCCCAGGGCTGTTCCCTACCCTGTCCCTCCCCTGTCCCCACGGTGTCCCAGGTCCCCTGTCCCCGTGTCCCTGTGTCCCTGTTCCCATGTCCCCTGTCCCCACACTGTCCCCACAATGTCCCCATGTCCTCACACTGTCCCCTGTCCCTATCCCCATGTCCCTGTCCCCACACTGTCCCCATGTCCTCTGTCCCCACACTGTCCCCTGTCCCCACACTGTCCCCATGTCCCTGTCCCCTGTCCCCATACTGTCCCCATGTCCCTGTCCCCTGTCCCCACACTGTCCACGTGTCCCCACACTGTCCCCACGTCCCTGTCCCCATGTCCCCACACTGTCCCCATGTCCCTGTCCCCACACTGTCCCCTGTCCCCCTGTCCCCACACTGTCCCCATGTCCCCACACTGTC
>NW_009952673.1:1353-2126 GCF_000747805.2 Chaetura pelagica | reverse complement strand
GGGGACGACACACCCCAAACCCCCCCTGACCCCCCATCTCTCTTGTCCCTCCCCACAGTGCCCCAAGCCAGTGATCGCAGCCGTGCACGGAGCCTGCGTGGGGGCAGGTGGGGTGTCCCCTTGTCACCCTCTTGGGGGCTCTCCCCCTCCATGTCACCCTTTTGGGGTGTGTGTCCCCCTCTTGTCACCCTCTCAGGGTGTGTGTCCCCCCTTGTCACCTGTTCCCCCCCCAGGTGTTGACCTGATCTCAGCCTGTGACATCCGCTACTGCTCCCAGGACGCCTGGTTCCAGGTCAAGGTGGGTGGGGGGACACTTGGGTGGCCCTAAGACCCCTCAGATGTCCCCATGGCTCCTTGGGTGTCCCCAAGCCCCCTCAGATGTCCCCAAGACCCTTCAGATGTTCCTAAGACTCATCAGATGTCCCCATGTCTCCTTGGGTGTCCCTAAGAGCCCTCAGATGTCCTGGTGGCTCCTTAGATGTCCCTGTGACCATTTTGGATGTCTCTGGGACCTTCTGGATGTCCCTGGGACCCCTGGGATGTCCCCAAGACCCCTCAGCCGTCCCCACAGCCCATCCCACCTTCCCCTGTCCCCTCGGGTGCCCCTTTGTCCCCTCACATGTCCCCAACAGGAGGTGGACATCGGGTTGGCAGCCGACGTGGGCACCTTGCAGCGTCTCCCCAAGATCGTGGGCAACCAGAGGTGGGGGTGGGGACACCAGGGGGGACGTTGGGGGGTGGCAGGGGTGGGGACATCTCGAGGACCCTGTGTC
>NW_009952673.1:0-575 GCF_000747805.2 Chaetura pelagica | reverse complement strand
GAGCAGCTGCTCCAGGGGGCCCTGGAAGTGGCTTCAGCCATCGCGGCGCGGAGCCCGGTGGCCGTGCAGGGGTCGAAGGTCAACCTGGTCTATGCCAGGGACCACCCGGTCCCCGAGGGGCTGCGCTACATGGTGGGTGGCACCTGTCCCCAAATGCCCCCTCACCTGTCCCCAAATGCCCCCTCGTCTGTCCCCAAATGCCCCCTCGTCTGTCCCCAAATGCCCCTCACCTGTCCTCAAATGCCCCCTCGCCTGTCCCCAAATGCCCCTCACCTGTCCCCAGATGCCCCTCACCTGTCCTCACATGTCCCCTCACCTGTCCCCAAATGCCCCCTTACCTGTCCCCAAATGCCCATCACCTGTCCCCAGATGCCCCTCACCTGTCCCCAGGCATCAGGCCCTTCTGCATTGTCCCTGTCCCCAGTTCCCTGACTGTGGTGACATGCCCATCTCTGTGCTATTGCCACCCCTGCCCCTAAGGATGTCCCCATCCCTGCCCCCATGGGTGTCCTGTCCCTGTCCCCGGGGGTCCTGTCCCCATCCCTGTCCCCAAGGGTGACCTGTCCCCAGGGGTG
>NW_009952672.1:0-476 GCF_000747805.2 Chaetura pelagica | reverse complement strand
CTCCAGAGGTTCCTCAAGTCCCATCTGGACCCTCCTGAGGTTCCTCAAGCCCCACAAGGACCCTCCAGAGGTTCCTCAAGTCCCATCTGGACCTTCCTGAGGCTCCTCAAGCCCCACAAGGACCTTCCTGAGGTTCCTCAGATCCCACCAGCACCTTCCTGGGGGACCACAAGACCCACAACACCTTCATGGGGCTCCTCAAGACCCACCAGGACCTTCCTGAGGGTCACTAAGTCCCACCAGAACCTTCCTGAGGTTCCTCAAGTCCCACCAGGACCCTCCAGAGGTTCCTCGAGCACCACAAGGATCTTCCTGAGGTTCCTCAGGTCCCACCAAAACCTTCCTGAGGCTCCTCAAGTCCCCCCAAGAACCTTCCTGAGGTTCTTCGAGTCCCCTGAGAACCTTCCTGAGGTTCCTCAGATCCCACCAACACCTTCCTGGGGGGCCACAAGACCCACAACACCTTCATGGGGCTC
>NW_009952671.1:0-595 GCF_000747805.2 Chaetura pelagica | reverse complement strand
CTGGCTTTCGGAGAGAACGATCTTTTAAAATAGGAATACTGTTCTGAGGTTAGAAGTGCGGTTTACTGCACCCTTACTTTTCTGTAAAGGGGGTAGTCAGGCTCTAACCTTTCCCTATTTTCGGGTCTGGTTCTGCCCATCTCTGTTCATTTGGGCAGGGGATGAATCCAGGCTCTTAACTGTTGTGTGCCCAGGGTTGTCTTTGGCTCGCTAATGACTGTGCTGCCCACCTGTGCAGAACGCGGCACAATTTTGCAAGGTGTTACAGTCGAAAATTGTAATTTTATATATTTTCTATTCAAATGTATGTATAAAATACATAGTCAGCTATTGTCTTTGCTCCTGCTCCTCATAGACTAAATACAATGTGATTTTTTTGGCACATATTTTATATGTATCTAATGTATTTATAATTAAGCCGCAGGGCATTTCATATAAAACCAAATATCAGCAAATAAGCTTGATGCGTAACTACATTTTAAAAAATAATTACGCATATTAAGATACATTTTTATATCAGTACGTATTGCATACATGGCATAGCTTCGTATTTACAGTGTGCCAATTCACACGAAGTGGTTATAAAGCAGGCACG
>NW_009952670.1:0-375 GCF_000747805.2 Chaetura pelagica | reverse complement strand
AATGCCCCAAATCCCCCCAAATTGCCCCAAATTCCCCTAAGGTGGTCTCAAAATGCCCCAAATTCCCCTAAAACGGCCCCAAATCAGCCCAAAATTGCTCCAAAATGGCCCTAAATCCACCCAAATGACTCCAAATCCCCTCAAATTGGCCAAAAAAGGCCCCAAATGCCCCAAAATGGCCCCAAATTGGTCCAAAATGACTCTAAAACTGCCCCAATCTCCCAAAATTGCCCCAAATTCCCCTAAAATGGCCTAAAATGGCTCCAAATCCCCCCCAAAATTACCCCAAAATCACCAAAATGGCCCCAAATCCCCCAAAAGTGACTGGAAAATGACCCTAAACCTGCCCCAAATTCCCCTAAAATGGCCCCAAAT
>NW_009952669.1:2624-2943 GCF_000747805.2 Chaetura pelagica | reverse complement strand
CTCTCCCTCTTTTTGGGGGGGTCCCCATTTTGGGGGGTTCCCTCCTGATTTTTGGGGTTCCCTCCTGCTTTTTGGGGGGGTCTCTGATGTCCCTGCAGCTGCTGAAGAAGATGAGCTCCAGTGACACCCCCCTGGGGACGGTGGCGCTGCTGCAGGAGAAGCAAAAGGCCCAAAAAACCCCTTATATCGTGCTGAGCGGCAGTGGGAAGAGCATGAACGCGTGGGTGCAAACTGGGAGGGACTGGGAGGCACTGGGAGGGACTGGGAGGGGTGCAGAGGGCACTGGGAGGGACTGGGAGGGGTGGGGAGGGGACTGGGA
>NW_009952669.1:0-1368 GCF_000747805.2 Chaetura pelagica | reverse complement strand
CGAGTGTCCCCAAGTGCCACCAAGTGTCCCCAAAAGCCTTGAGTGTCCCCAAAAGCCACCAAGTGTCCCCAAGAGCCTCAAGTGTCCCCAAGAGCCTCGAGTGTCCCCAAAAGCCACCAAGTGTCCCCAAGAGCCTCAAGTGTCCCCAAGAGCCACCAAGTGTCCCCAAAAGCCTTGAGTGTCCCCAAAAGCCACCAAGTGTCCCCAAGAGCCTCAAGTGTCCCCAAGAGCCACCAAGTGTCCCCAAAAGCCTTGAGTGTCCCCAAAAGCCACCAAGTGTCCCCAAGAGCCTCAAGTGTCCCCAAGAGCCACCAAGTGTCCCCAAAAGCCTTGAGTGTCCCCAAAAGCCATGAGTGTCCCCAAAAGCCACCAAGTGTCCCCAAGAGCCTCAAGTGTCCCCAAGAGCCACCAAGTGTCCCCAAAAGCCTTGAGTGTCCCCAAGAGCCTCCAAGTGCCCCCAAGAGCCTCAAGTGTCCCCAAAAGTCCTTTATTGGGGTCACAGCCCCTGCCCCCCCGTGTCCCCGTCACCAGGACCCCCCCCCACTGGGGGGGACGTGGCCCCTCCCGGGTGGCCTTTGTCACCCGTGGCCTTGTTGTCACTTGTCTCCTCCTCGGTGCCACCTCTGGGGTCCCTCCTGGGGTCCTTGTCACCCGTGTCCTCCTTGTCACCCGTGTCCTCCTTGTCACCCGTGTCCTCGTCACCAGTGTCCTCATCATCATCAGTGTGTCCCCAAGAGCCTCAAGTGTCCCCAAGAGCCACCAAGTGTCCCCAAAAGCCTTGAGTGTCCCCAAAAGCCACCAAGTGTCCCCAAGTGCCCTGAGTGTCCCCAAGAGCCTCAAGTGTCCCCAAAAGTCCTTTATTGGGGTCACAGCCCCTGCCCCCCCGTGTCCCCGTCACCAGGACCCCCCCCCACTGGGGGGGACGTGGCCCCTCCCGGGCGGCCTTTGTCACCCGTGGCCTTGTTGTCACTTGTCTCCTCCTCGGTGCCACCTCTGGGGTCCCTCCTGGGGTCCTTGTCACCCGTGTCCTCCTTGTCACCCGTGTCCTCGTCACCAGTGTCCTCATCATCATCAGTGGCCTCATTGTCACCAGTGGCCTCATCACTCGTGTCCCCATTGTCCCCTGTGTCCCCCTCCTTGTCACTCGTGTCCTCCCCGTGGTCACTCGTGTCCTCACTGTCCCCCGTGTCCTCGTTGTCACTCGTGTCCCCTCTGCTCCCCACCCGGTTGGTGTTGACAAAAAGGTCCCCGTCCTTGTCCCTGGGGGGGGACACGAGTGGCTGGGGGGACATGGGGGGACACGTTGGAGACACGTGTTGGGGACACAGGGTGAGGTGGGGGGACATGGGGGGGACACAGGGACATGGG
>NW_009952668.1:0-539 GCF_000747805.2 Chaetura pelagica | reverse complement strand
CGGGGGCTGGCACCAGCCCTGATGCCACCAGCAATGGGCACGGTCCAGGCCAGGGAGAGTGTTGAACACCAGCCCTGATGCCACAGGGATGGGCACAGCCCCACCACGGGGGCTGTTTCATGCCAGCCCTGATACCATTAGGGCTGGCCACGGGTCCTGCCCGGGGGGTTCTCCCAAGCCCACCAGCCTTGATGCCACCATCGTGGGGCACGATCCTGCTCAGGTGTCAGCCCCGACACCCTGCGGATGGGCACCCTCCTGCCTTAGATTGTAGGGGATGGGCCTTGGGGATGGGCCTTGGGGATGGGCCTTGGGGATGGGCCTGGCACCTCCACGGGGGCTCCCTGAGCCCCCAGACCCACCTGCTTGTTGGCAAAGACGAGGAGCACGGCGTCCCGCAGCTCGTCCTCCGCCAGCATCCCCACCAGCTCCTCCCGCGCCTCGTTCACCCGCTCCCGGTCGTTACTGTCCACCACGAAGATCAGCCCTGGTGGGAGGGGAGACACACACACACACACACACACAGGGAGTGGGAGCAC
>NW_009952667.1:0-455 GCF_000747805.2 Chaetura pelagica | reverse complement strand
ATCCAGCTCAAAACATAGACCAATCCACCCCAAAAAAACCATCCTGTTGGATAAATATGTCCCCTTGGAGAAATCCACCCCAAAACATGTCCTGTGGTACATAATCCACCCCAAAACATGGACCAATCCACCACAAAACACCTCCAGTTGGGCAAATCCACCCCCCAAAAAAAGTCCTCTTGGAAAAATCCACCTCAGAACATGTTCCCTTGGACAAATCCATCCCAAAACATGATTCTGTAGGACAAATCCACCCCAAAACATGGACCAACCCAGCCCAGAACACGTCCCATTGGACATGTCCATCCCCAAAACATGTCCCATTGGGCAAGTCCATCCCCAAAACACGTCCCATTGGGCAAGTCCATGCCCAAAAAACGTCCCATTGGACATGTCCATGCCCAAAACACATCCCATTGGACACGTCCATCCCCACCACCCACCCCATGTACCTG
>NW_009952666.1:0-522 GCF_000747805.2 Chaetura pelagica | reverse complement strand
CCCTGTCTGTGCAGTGTCCCTGTGCGTGCAGAGCTGCCCTCAGAGCTGCTCCCCAGCAGGTCCCCCTCTCTCTGGGTTCCCCTCGTTCCCCTGGGTGCAGAACCTTTCATGTCTCTGGTTGAACCTCCTGAGCTTCATCTCTGCCCGACTCCTCCAGGGAAGGTCCCGGGCACCTTCTTGGCCCTCAGGGTCACAACGTTGATGAGACCTTGGCTGGTGCCGTCAGGGGGCAGGTGGGTTCAGGTGGGACGTGCAGGGGGGGGAACACCCAGAACGTCCCTTGGCCCATCCCTAGAGACCCCGCAGAGTCCCCTGGGTCACCCCACGGGTGGGTGCTCAGTGACCAGTGCTGATGTTGTTCCCCCCCCAAGAGCCTGAGACTGAAACAGAAAATGGGAGACAAATGTCTTGATGACCTCGGTAATGAATCTGTCTTAATTAATCTGTTTTAATGACATCAATTGGAAGCCCCCCCAGATGCAGCCCCTGCCACCAGCCTGGGATGTGCCCGGGGAGGCAGGA
>NW_009952665.1:4309-5026 GCF_000747805.2 Chaetura pelagica | reverse complement strand
ACCCCCCCCCCAGGAGACCCCATCCAGCCATTCCCCATCCCCGAGGGGGTTTTTATCCCGCTGCACTGAGGTCCGTGGGGCACAGGGGTGTCCCCAGGGCCATGAGCCCCTTCCCAGGTTGTGCTGAGGATGGGATTTGCCAAAACTTGCCCTTTTTCCCCCCCCTTCCAGCAACCACTGACCTCCCCTGGGAGCGTCTGTTCCTCCCGCGGCTCCAGCGTCCCCGGGTCGCCCTCCAGCATCGTGGTAAGAGCTCCCTCCCATCACCCCAATATTCCCTTTCTGCACCCCCAAAAAAACCAAACCAACAAAGGGGTGGTTTTTTTTTCCCCTTCCTTCCAGGCTAAAATGGACAACGAGGTCCTGGGCTACAAGGACCTGGCTGCCATCCCCAAGGACAAAGCGATCCTGGACATCGAGCGCCCCGACCTGATGATCTATGAACCCCATTTCACTTATTCCCTCATGGAGCACGTGGAGCTGCCCCGGAGCCGAGAGGTGAGCACCCCCACATCCCCTGGGTGTTGTTTTTTTTTTGGGGGGGGGGGCTGCTGGAATAAAATGCCTCTTGCCCCCTTGCAGCGATCCCTGTCTCCCAAATCCATCTCTCCTCCTCCATCTCCGGAGGTGAGTACTGACACTCTTTGCTCCGGGATGCAGGGGCTCTGAGGAGGAGAAGAAGGGGGGGGGGGGGATGTCAAACCACTTGGGGGACCC
>NW_009952665.1:529-940 GCF_000747805.2 Chaetura pelagica | reverse complement strand
GGGCTGAGCAAGGTGAGTGGGCAGAGTGGGTGGGTGGGCACCCTGCGAGGGGCTGGGGACGTGCTGACACTGATCCCCCCCCTCCAACCTTTGTCCCTTCACCCCCAGGTCACCTCCAACCTGGGGAAGCTGATCCTGAAGGAGGAGATGGAGAAATCTCTCCCCATCCGGAGAAAAACCCGTTCGCTGCCAGACCGGACACCTTTCCACACGTGTGCGTGGGGTTTGTGTCCCTGTGTCCCTGTATCCCATCTCTTCCTTCACCCACCCAGCAGCTCGGGCTGCCTGCACCCCTGCCAGCACCCACAGCCCTGCCTGCACCCACCTCTGACCACCCTGTCCCTCTCCTGCAGCTCTGCACATGAGCAGCTACAAGAGCTCCTCGCTGCCCACCTCTGGCAGGAGCACACT
>NW_009952665.1:0-486 GCF_000747805.2 Chaetura pelagica | reverse complement strand
AACATGCTGTGGGGTCTGGGGGTGGCACTGCTCTGACATTGTCCCCTGTCCCCTTGCAGCTGCAGTCAGCAGAGTTCAACTCGGCCTGCAGCGAGAAGAGCAGCCCAGGTGAGCATCGAGCCATGGGAGGGGGGATGTAGGGGTGTCCTAAGGGACCTGGGGGTGTCCCAGGAGATGGGAGAGCCTCCCAGAGGATGTCCTGGGGGGGTCCCGTGTCCCCCCCCCACCCCGGGGCTGAGCCCTTCTCCTCTCTGTTTCCCAGCCCTGCAGGTAAGCACTCACCTGGCTGCTGGAGTGGAGACGCAGAGGAAGGGTGACGTACACCTGGGGGGGCACAGAGGGGAGGATTGAAGGTGGGGTGTGCTGGTCCCTGGGCTGAACCCCATCACCTTGGCCTCAGGGTGGGAGAGGGGAGCTCTGTGGGGAGCTGGGGGTCACCAGGCTTTGCTCTCCCCCCCCTTTCCACCCCCCCAGAACGGGCAGCGC
>NW_009952664.1:1704-3206 GCF_000747805.2 Chaetura pelagica | reverse complement strand
AAGGAAGAGTCCTCAGCAAGGGTTTCAAACTGGGTTGGTTGGTCCACCAAAGTGGTCACATCGTGGTGGTCAGCAGCGTGATAGGCCTCCAAGGTGAAGAACTTGGGGTTGGGGGAGAGTCTGGGGGCTTCTTGAGGGTCTTCTAGGGGATGGGGAGGTCAAGAAGATCCAGTTGGAGACCATCAATGGCTTCACCAGGAGGTTTTGGGTCTTGTTGGGGGTCTTCTAGGTGTTGGGGAGGTCAAGAAGGTCCATCAATGGCTTCGACAGGAGGTTTTGGGGCTTGTTGGGGGTCTTCTAGGTGTTGGGGAGGTCAAGAAGGTCCATCAATGGCTTCGACAGGAGGTTTTGGGGCTTGTTGGGGGTCTTCTAGGTGTTGGGGAGGTCAAGAAGGTCCATCAATGGCTTCGACAGGAGGTTTTGGGGCTTGTTGGGGGTCTTCTAGGTGTTGGGGAGGTCAAGAAGGTCCATCAATGGCTTCGACAGGAGGTTTTGGGGCTTGTTGGGGGTCTTCTAGGTGTTGGGGAGGTCAAGAAGGTCCATCAATGGCTTCGACAGGAGGTTTTGGGGCTTGTTGGGGGTCTTCTAGGTGTTGGGGAGGTCAAGAAGGTCCATCAATGGCTTCGACAGGAGGTTTTGGGGCTTGTTGGGGGTCTTCTAGGGGATGGGGAGGTCAAGAAGATCCAGTTGGAGACCATCAATGGCTTCACCAGGAGGTTTTGGGTCTTGTTGGGGGTCTTCTAGGGGTTGGGGAGGTGGGTGTTGGGCTCTTGTCCCTGGTGACCAGAGATGGGACAAGAGGAGATGGGGTCAAGTTGTTCAGCTGGGACATCAGGCAGAACTTCTCTCCTGAGAAGAGTGTTCAGGATGGAGCAGCCCAAGGAGGTGGTGGAGTCACCACCCTTGGAGATGTTCAGGAAACGTGGAGATGAGGAACTTCAGGCCCAAGGTTGGAGCTTGGTTGGGTTCCTGGTGGTTGGTTCCTCAACGATGGGATGTGGTGACCTCAAGAGATCCTTCCCAACCACAACTCCTCCACGACCCCCTGAAGGACCAGGTCTTCTCCATCCACAGGGATTGTCTTCAATGATGTTTATGCTGCTTCCAAGTTTGCTGTGGAAGGGTTTTGTGAGAGCCTGGCCGTGCAGCTCCTCAAGTTCAACATCTTGTGAGTGGCCAGGTGGGCTTTGGGGACCCACCTGAAGCTGGGGGAGATGCCTCCCAACCTCCTCCCCACCCCTTTTCCCAGTGTCTCCATGGTGGAACCAGGCCCTGTCAACACAGACTTTGAGCTGAAGCTTCTGGAGGAGGTTTCCAAGTCTGAGTTCCCAGGGACTGACCCGGACACCCTGAGATACTTCAAGGAGGTTTATCTGCCCGCGTCCCACCAGATCTTCTGCACCCTGGGGCAGAGCCCGGGGGCCGTGGCAGAGGTGGGGGGGCTTGGGGAGGGGCTGGGGGGGCTTCCAGGACCATTCCCACCCCTCCGGTCCCACCCTTCC
>NW_009952664.1:0-434 GCF_000747805.2 Chaetura pelagica | reverse complement strand
TTCTGGGGGGATTTTAGCCCCATTCCCACCCCTCAGATCCCCCTTTTCCCCCCTCACAAGTGACCGGGAACACGATCCAGACCAGATAACAGATTCTGAGGCGATTTTATCAGGTTCTGGGGGGATTTTAGCCCCATTCCCACCCCCCAGATCCTCCTTTTTCCCCCCTCACAAGTGACTGGGAACACGATCCAGACCAGGTATCTGGTTCTGGGGGGATTTTAGCCCCATTCCTACCCCTCAGATCCCCCTTTTTCCCCTTCCAAGACCATTGTTTCCATGATCCATGCCCAGTATCTGACTCTGGAGGGATTTTAGCCCCATTCCCATCCCTCAGATCCCCCTTTTCCCCCCTCACAAGTGACTGGGAACACAATCCAGACCAGATAACAGATTCTGGGGTGATTTTATCAGGTTCTGGGGGGATTTTAGCC
>NW_009952663.1:0-715 GCF_000747805.2 Chaetura pelagica | reverse complement strand
CACTGGGAGGGACTGGAAGGCACTGGGAGGGAACTGGGAGACAACTGGGACCAGGACTGACATGGAACTGGGAGCCCAGTTGGTCCCAGTTGACCCTGGTTGGCTCCAATTGGACCCAGTTGATCCCAGTTAGGCCCCAATTGATTCCAGTTGATCCCAATTAGGTCTAAATTGATCCCAGTTGATCCCAATTAGGTCCCAATTAATCCCAGTTCACCCCAGTTGATCCCAGTTGGGTCCCAATTGATCCCAGTTCAGCCCAGTTGATCCCAATTGATCGCAGTTGGTCCCAAATCGATCCCAGTTGATGCCAGTTGGTCCCAGTTGACCCCAATTGGTTCCCAGTTGGCCCACAATCAATCCCAGTTGACCCCAGTTGGGTCCCAATTGATCCCAGTTGATTCCAATTGATTTCAGTTAGTTCCCAATTGATCCCAGTTAGTCCCCAATCGATCCCAGTTGACCCAAATTGGCTCCCAGTTGACCCCATTCGATCCCAGTTGGGTCCTAATTGTCCCCAGTTAGGTCCCAATTGAACCCAGTTGGCTCCCAGTTGATCCCAGCTGGGTCCCAATTGAACCCAGTTGGCTCCCAGTTGATCCCAGTTGGGTCCCAATTGAACGCAGTTGGCTCCCAGTTGACCCCAGTTGGGATCCAATTGATTCCAGTTGACCCCAGTTATTTCCAGTTGGGTCCCAATTGACCCCAGTTGATC
>NW_009952662.1:12397-14334 GCF_000747805.2 Chaetura pelagica | reverse complement strand
GGTCTTTTTCAACCTCAATGATTCCATGATTCCATCCTCTGAGTGATGGAGGAGAAAAGGGAGAGGGGGACGGGAGGAGGGAGCCCCCCTGCCTTGCCCACCTGAGCCTCCAGGCTGCGCACTTGGCTGCCCAGGTTCCTGCAGCCCAGCTCTGCCTCCCGGGCCTGCAGGACACTTTGCTGCAGCTCCTTGGCCAACCTCTCTGCCTCGCTCCTCAGCTCCGTGTTCTCCTGCTGCAGCTGCTCCATCGCCTTCAGCTTCTCCGCCAGCTCCTGGTTCTGCTGCTTCTTGGCATCGTAGTGAGTTTTTGCTTTCTCCATCTAGGATGGCAAAGGGAAAACCCATCCAGCGTCCCCACAGGGTGCTGCTGAAGGGGGACACGGGGACAGTGGCCGTGCCAGCCCCTGGTGCTACCTGGCCCTTGTAGTGCTCAGCTGCCTGCTCCTTCTGGGCCAGCTGCGCCTGCAGCTCTGCCACCTTCTCCTGCTGCCGAGTGGCCTCTGCCTGCAGCTCCCCTTCCAGCACCTGCAGCAGGGAAGAGGGGGGGTCACCCTGCAGCCCCACGCCACCCCACCAGTATGCTCCAGGTTCTGGGGTCCCCACTTCTCACCTTGACCCTCTGCTGCTGGCTTCGGGAGGCCTTCTCGTGCTGGCTCAGCTTTTTAGTCAGCTCCTCCACCTGGAAGATCACACTGTGGTCACACCAGCTCCTGGGGTGACTCCCCCTCTCCAACTTCCCCAGTTCCAGGCAGCTCCAGCACCAGGAGGAGGTTTCCAGCCCCGAGGGGGGATGGGGGGGGCTGCCCAGCAGTGCCCATCACCACAGCAGAAGCTCTTGCTGCCCTGGTTAGGAGGCAGGTGCCTGAGGTGAGGCTTGGCAGGGAGGAGGCTGGAGCCACCCAAGCATTAAGGAGCAGCCACGGATGGAAGCAAAGCCAAGATCCCATTTTTTTGGGCAGGGCAGCAAGGGAAGCTGGAGCCATGATGCTAGAGTGGGCACCTCCACTGTCAGCTGTTTCCTGGGGGGACTGGAAAGTGCCTGGGGGAAAAGGACCTGGGGGGGTTGGTCAACAGAGGTTGGAGATGAACCAGCATGTGCCCAGGTGGCCAAGGAGGCCACCAGCATCCTGGCTGGTGTCACCCCAGGGTGGGCAGCAGGAGCAGGGCAGGGATGGTGCCCCTGTGCTGGGCACTGGGGAGGGGGCACCTGGAGTCCTGGGGGCAGGGCTGGGCCCCTCAGGACAAGAAGGACATGGAGGGGCTGGAGCGTGTCCAGGGAAGGGCCGTGGAGCTGGGGAAGGGGCTGGAGCAGGAGGAGAAGGGGCTGGAGGACTTGTGAGGAGCAGCTGAGGGAGCTGGGGGGTCCAGCTTTTTGGGGTGTCCAGCCTGGAGCAAAGGAGGCTGAGGGGAGACCTTCTGGCTCTGCAGCTGCCTGAGAGGAGGGTGGAGCCAGGGGGGTCGGGCTCTGCTCCCCAGGAACAAGCGACAGGACAAGAGGGAACGGCCTCAAGTTGTGCCAGGGGAGGTTGAGGTTGGATCTGGGGAACAATTTCTCCCTGGCAAGGGTTGTCAGGGCCTGGCCCAGGCTGCCCAGGGCAGGGGGGGAGTCCCCATCCCTGGAGGGGTTTCCAAGCCCTGGAGATGGTGCTGAGGGACACGGGGCAGGGGTGGCCTGGGCAGGGCTGGGGGAAGGGTTGGGCTGGGTGGTCTTGAAGGCCTTTCCCAACCCAAACAACTCCATGATTCTGTCCCCCATTGCAAAGCTCAAGCTGGGTGGCTTGAAGGGGACCCTTGGGAGGGTGACATCCCACCCCACAGGGATGCTCCTGCACTGCCAAAGCAGAGGGTGGCTCCTGTGAGCTCCTTCCCACCCTGGCTGGGCCATCCCAGCTCCGAGGGTGCTGCAGGGTCCCCCCCGGCCCCCCCCGCGCACAGCC
>NW_009952662.1:10020-10393 GCF_000747805.2 Chaetura pelagica | reverse complement strand
CCCGCCAGGGCTTGGGCGCTGCCCAGCTCCTGCTGCAGGGCCCCCAGGAGCTGCTCCTTCTGCAGACACTTCTCCTGGCAGGCCTTGGCCTCCTGGCGCAGCTCCTCCTCCCGCTCGCCCTGGCAGTGCCGCTCCCTCTTCAGGGCCTCGATGGCCAAGCGCTGCTTCTCCATCTCCTCCTGGCAGCGCTGCACCTCCACCTTCATGAGGGAGCACCTCTCGGCCGCCCGCGAGGCCGCGGTGGCCATCTCGGCCTGCAGCACCCGCAGCCTCTCCTCCAGCTTCTTGCTCTTCTCCGACTCGGCCACGATCAGCCGCTTCAGCTCCTTGCTCTCCCCTTCCTTCTCCGTCACCTGCCGGTGCAGGATGGGGG
>NW_009952662.1:9537-9935 GCF_000747805.2 Chaetura pelagica | reverse complement strand
CGGGGCGCCCAGCGTCCCCGGCCCCTTCCGGGCGGCAGCCACGGCAGCTTTGCTCTGCAGCAGCTCCCGGCCCTTCTCCTGCAGCTCCTTCCGAAGGGTCTCCACAGCCCCATCCTGCACAGCCTGAGCCGACCTCGAGGCCTCCAGCAGCTTCTGCAGCTCCGACGCCTTCTCCTTCTGCTGAGCCACTTCCCTCCTGGAGGCCTCCAGCTCGGCCACGGCCTCCTGCTGCTCCTGGCACCTCTGCTCCAGCTCCTGCACTCGCAAACGAAGCGCTTGGGTCTCCTTCAGCTTCTCCTGGTGCAGCTCCTGGCTCGAGCCAGGCTCCTGCTCCCTCTGACGGCTCTTCTCCTCCAAGCCCGTGAGGGAAACCTCCCTGGCGCTGCCCCCCGCCCCCT
>NW_009952662.1:0-8821 GCF_000747805.2 Chaetura pelagica | reverse complement strand
CGCCAGCCGCTGGCAGGTCTGCCCGTGCTCCCGGCGCAGCTCCCGCAGCTCCTCCTCCAGCCTCCCGCGCTCTCCGCCCTCTCCCGGGGCCTCTCCCGGCGCCTGGTCCCGGCCCTGCTGCCTCTCGGCCTCCAGCTCAGCGATCCTGGCCAGGCTGCCCTCCAGGCTCTCGGCCGCCCGTCTCTTCTCATCCTCCAGGATGCCCTCGGTGTTCCGCAGGGATTCCTCCAGGAAGAGCAGCCTCTCCTGCAGCCGCGTGTTCTCCCGGGCCAGCTTCTCCCTCTCGGCTCCCTTCTGCTGACTGTCCCTCAGCCTGCCCTCCAGCTCCCGCAGCTGGGCCCTCAGCCCCTCCACCGCTCCCTGGGAGCCCAGCTCCAGGATTTTGGCTTCCAACTCTCCAATCTTGCGGCTCAGCTCAGCCTTTTCCTCTGCTGAGGCGGCCTGGCTGGCATCCCGGGCCTGTGCCAGGGCCTGCAGCTGCCCGCTCAGAGCCACGTTGGCCTCTCGCAGGTGCTGGAGCTGCTGCAGAGCAGAATCTCTCTCCTGGCAGATCTTCTCGTGCTGGGCTTCCAGGGCCACCAACTTCCCGGCCTCCCCTTCAGCTCCCTGGGCCTCTCTGGCCTCCCGGGCTCGCAGATCCTGCTCCAGCTGCTCCCTGACCTGCTGGCTCTCGGCGAGGGAGCTCTGGAGGCTGGAGACCAGGCTGCCCAGCTGCTGCTTCTCCTCCTGGAAGCGCTGGTGCTGGGATTGCAGAGCCTCTTCCCGCTGCCTCTTCTCCTCCTCCAGCTGCTGGATGGTGGCCTGGAGCTCAGCCCCGCCAGGCTGGACACCTCCTGCTTCAGCTCCTCCAGCTGCCAGAGGGAAGAGGGGAAAAAGGGGGAAAACCAATCCCCCCCCCCAGGTCTTTCAACCTTCACCCAGACCCACGTGCTGCCCCCCAGCACCCCACGTTCCCCCTGGCCTCGTGCTGCCATCCCCCCACAGGCAGCCCCACGCTCTGGGAGCAGCATTCCCAAACCCAGCCCATGGGAGTGCTCAGCCCCACAACCCCCACCCAGCAGTGGGGAGCAGCCAGCTCTGCCCCACATGGCTCTGCCCATCCAGGAGTTTTCCAGCCCGGAGCTCCCTGCTTCTCTGCAGCCCCGGCCGTACCTTCAGGACATCCCCCAGGACTTCTCCCTTCTCCTGGGCACTGCCATCCCCCAGCCTGGCCAGCTGGTCCTCCAGCAGGGAAACCTTCCCTTGGAGAATCTCAATCTTCTCTTCCGAGCATTTCTGGGAACAGAGATGTGGGACTGAGCACAGCACAAGGCCTGTCCTGGACACTGAGCTCCCATCCCAACCTCCTCCCCTCAGCCTTTCCTGGGCACTGAGCTCCCATCCCAACCTCCTCCCCTCAGCCTTTCCTGGACACTGAGCTCCCATCCCAACCTTCTCCCCTCAGCCTTTCCTGGGCACTGAGCTCCCATCCCAACCTCCTCCCCTCAGCCTTTCCTGGGCACTGAGCTCCCATCCCAACCTCCTCCCCTCAGCCTTTCCTGGACACTGAGCTCCCATCCCAACCTTCTCCCCTCAGCCTTTCCTGGGCACTGAGCTCCCATCCCAACCTCCTCCCCTCAGCCTTTCCTGGGCACTGAGCTCCCATCCCAACCTCCTCCCCTCAGCCTTTCCTGGACACTGAGCTCCCATCCCAACCTCCTCCCCTCAGCTTTTCCTGGGCACTGAGCTCCCATCCCAACCTTCTCCCCTGGCTCCAGGACAGCAGCCTGGCCCACCACGGGGATCCTTTCCCAGGAGCAGGGAAAGGCTCCTTCAATCAGCCTCTCCCTGCTGATAGGGATGAGCTGGATGCCCCCAGGGCACGAGCTGGCTCCAGGAGGTGATCCCTCACCTTCTCCTGCAGGGCCGTGCTCAGCTCACTCTCCAGCTGCCCCTGCTTCTCCTGGGCCTGGGCCAGGGCAGAGTTGTGCTCCTCGGAGAGCTCGTTCAGGGCTTCCTGCAGCTGCACCAGGTGGCTGGCGATCTCCCGCAGCTGCCGAGAGGGAAAAACCCCCATCCCAAAGGAGGGGTTAGAGAGACCCCAGAGCTCCCCTCAGTTCCCTTCTCCCAAGCGCCACAGCATCCCAGCTCCTGGCAACCCCACCCAGCCCCCATTCCTCCCCACCCCCATTACAATTCCCCTTGGACCAGGATCTGGAGCCCCACGACCAGCTCGGTCGCTGGGTGAACGTCACTGAGCCACGAGCAGCCCGTGGCCCCCAAACCCTGTGTCCCATCACAGAGCTGTGAGGACAAGGAGAGGACCTGGGGTACCTTGAAGGAAAGGTCCCCGTTCTCCTCGGAGAGCTGGTTGATTTTTCGGTCCATTTGGCCTTTTTCAGTCTTCAGGTCCTGGCACTGCCTGAGGGCCTCGTGCAGACGCACCATCAGGCTGCGGGAGAGGAGGGGGTTAAGGCAGGGACCAGGAGCCCAAGGCAGGAGAAGCTGCAGGATATTCCCGAAGGGAACTAAGGAAAGGGAGGGATTTCCATGCTGGGGTGAGAAACTCCCAGAAATTCAACCCAAAACTCAGACCTGACAGGTTGCAAAGAGGAGATTCTGCTTTGAGGCCAAGGGCTCCGATGCCGGGACAGGGCTCCAGCCTCCCCCTTCCAGAGTGTAAAAAGGAAGGAAAACCCCCCCGAAGGAGGCCCAGAACTTTGCTTCCCCAGCAGCCCCAGGGCTGGGCATTCCCACAGGATTACCTCTCGTTCTTCTCCCGCAGCTCCTCCAGTTCCTTGGGCTCCAGCTGCTCTGCTGTTTGCTTCTCGTGGAGCAGAACCAGGCGGTCGATGCGCTGCTGCATCATGGTGATCTGAGCCTCTGGGGGGGGCAGGGAGAGGGTGACCACCTGCTGGTGGCCCTGAACGCCCCCCCAAGAGTCCCATGGAGGACACCTGCCCTTCTCCTGCTGCACAGGAACCATGGGAAGCAGGGCAGGGGAGAGCCAGGCTGCTGGAGCTGCTGATCTGCTCCACTCATGGCTGTTGTTGCCCAGGATAGTGGAGGGAACAGGAGAGGGAAGAAGGAACCTGGTGTCTCCACGTGTGCCTGGGGAAACCCCCAGTGTGGAGAAGGTTTCAGGCCATGGAATCATGAAATCCCAGACTGGATTGGGTTGGAAGAGACATTAAGCACCACCCAGTGCCACCCCTGCATGGGCAGGGACACCTCCCAGCAGCCCAGGCTGCTCCAAGCCCCATCCAACCTGCCCTTCAACACCGGAAACCCTTCCCCCTGCTCCCATCCCTCCCTGCCCTTGTCCCAAGCCCCTCCCCAGCTTTCCTGGAGCCCCTTCAGGCCCTGGAAGCTGCTCTCAGCTCTCCCTGGAGCCTTCTCTTCTCCAGGCTGGACACCCCCAGCTCCCTCAGCTGCTCCTCACAAGTTCTCCAGCCCCTTCTCCTCCTGCTCCAGCCCCTTCCCCAGCTCCAGGGCCCTTCCCTGGACACGCTCCAGCCCCTCCATGTCCTTCTTGTCCTGAGGGGCCCAGCCCTGCCCCCAGGACTCCAGGGGCCCCCTCCCCAGTGCCCAGCACAGGGGCACCATCCCTGCCCTGCCCCTGCTGCCCACCCTGGGGTGACACCAGCCAGGATGCTGGTGGCCTCCACCTGGGCACTCTCTGGCTCAGACCCTCAACCCGTGGATCCAGCCTGTCTGTAATGAAGCCACAGAAAATGGCCAAGGTCTCAGCCCTTGTCCCCCTCCCCATGTCCCCCTGCTGACCCACCTTTCTCAGAGACCAGCTTGCGGTTCTCAGCCAGCTCCACCTCCAGCTCATCCCTGTTCTCCCTCTCCACTGCCAGTTGCTTCTTCAGGCGCCGGAGCTGGAACTGGGGGGTCTGCATGACATCCCCCATGGGGGAGGAGGGGGGCCCAGCAAACAAGCTGCAGGAGGGGACACCCCTGCTCCCCCCAGCCAGGTCTCCTCACCCCACAGCGATAATTCTGACACCTGGTCACGTTCTCCTCTTCTTCCTGGCACCCCCAGCAGCCTCCCAGGGCCTGGCACCCCCATCCAGACCCACCCCCATCCCCCTCCCAGAGCCACCCCAGGGCAGCAGGGACCCACGAGGTGCTCTGGGCAGTGTCTGTGCTCATGAAGGCTGAGATGAGCTGGGCTCCAAGGAGCTGCTTACAGCCCAGGCTCAGCCCTGCCAGCCCAGCCCTTGGGGCAGCACAGGACCAGGGTGGGAAGGGGAGATCTGGGGTGGGGGGTCAACACACAGCCTGGCTCCAGCTCCCGGGAGCCACCCGGTCTGTTCCCCCATCCCCTCACTCCCTTCCCGGGCTGGGGACCTACTTGTTGGCTCCGGAGAAGGAGGAGGAGGAGGAGGAGGCGATTCTCTGCAGCTCCAGGAAACGCACCTCCCGCCTGGGCTGCAGGGGGAGCAGCGGGGAATGTTCCTCGGAGCTGCTGCCCGAGGAAGGCGGAGCTGGAAGTCACAAGGGAGAAAGAAGCAGGTCGTGATTTTTTTCAGCCCCACCTCTTTTCATACCCAGAAAAGGGTTGAAAAGCAGCTGAAATCCCTTCACGGGAACCAGAAATTCCATCCAGAACGGATCAGCTCAGCCAAGAAAAACATAAACCTGCCTTAAATCTGCCCTGCTGGCTGCAGGGAGCTGCTCCCCCAGGGAAGCTGTGGGCACCCCCCTGGGAGCCTGGCAGCTTCCAGGCAGCTCAGCTCTTAAAAAGCTCCCAGGGGAGTGATTCCATAGGGATAAACCCCCGGGTGTCCGAGGGGATGTGGATGGTGTGGCTGCTTCTAGAGCTTGGCAGCACAAACAGGGGAAAATACCCCGATTTTTAATGCACTTGAAAAGGATCATCCGTGTTCATGGGGTGGGAATGGTCCCACACTGCTGCTCTCCACAGGGATGTGGGACATTTCTGTCCCATTCCACAGTGGCAGCTGGACACCAGGACACCAACCAAAACCAGTCTGACCAGGGAACAGCAGCAGCCAGGAGCAGGGCCTGGAGCTCACCCCTCCTCTGCAGGAACAGCTCCAGGTTCTCATCCAGGCTCTCCTCGTTATCCAGGACAAACTTGAGGATCGACGCCAGCTCGACCTGTGTTGGAGAAGCCTTTTCTTGCACCTGCTCTGTCTTTTGGGGACCCGAATGTGATGGTGGGTCTCAGAGCACCCCCCAAAAGGCAGCTCAGCACCCCCAGGGGTTACCTGGGTCTGGTAATCGAACTCGTTCCAGTCCCCGGGGCTCCTGCAGCTCATGGAGGTGTGATAGAGGAGCAATACAGCAACCTGGAACGGGGTGGGACAGGGTCACCCACCCCAGGATGGCACATGGTGACAGCCAGGAACAGTCTGCCCTGTGGTCACCCTGCTCATGGACTCCCAGACTGGTTTGGGTGGGAAGGGACCTTAAGGATCATTTAGCCCCACCCCTGCATGGGCAGGGACACCTCCCAGCAGCCCAGGCTGCTCCAAGCCCCATCCAACCTGCCCTTCAACACCCCCAGGGATGGGGCAGCCACAGCTTCCCTGGGCAACCTGGGCCAGGCTCTCCCCACCCTCACAGCCCAGAATTTCTCCCTCCCATCTCAGCTCCAGCTCCCTCTGCCAGCTGGAAACCCTTCCCCCTGCTCCCATCCCTCCCTGCCCTTGTCCCAAGCCCCTCCCCAGCTTTCCTGGAGCCCCTTCAGGCACTGGAAGCTGCTCTCAGCTCTCCCTGGAGCCTTCTCTTCTCCAGGCTCAACACCCCAACTCTCCCAGCCTGGCTCCAGAGCTGCTCCAGCCCTCCCAGCATCTCCAGGGCCTCCTCTGGCCTCTCTCCAACAGCTCCGTGTCCTTCCTGTGCTGGGGACCCCAGAGCTGTTCCCAGCCCTGCAGGGGGGTCTCAGCAGAGCAGAGCAGAGGGGACAATCCCCTCCCTGGCCCTGCTGCTCACGCTGCTGGTGACACAGCCCAGGACACGGGTGCCTTTGATGGGTCACCTTGAGCTTCTCACCACCCAACAACCCAAGTCCTTCTCTTTAGGGCTTCTCCCCATCCATCCCCCAGGAGTTGTGCTGGGATTGCCCCGATTACCTTGGCCAGCTCCAGCTCCTCCCCCTCCAGCAGCTGCTGTGCTGAGACCAGGTTTTCTGCAGCTGATTTGTGCTTCCAGTGCTCTGGAATGGGAGGCAGGATTGACATGGGAGCCCCACACACACTGCCCACCCCAAGGTCACAGGGACCTTGATGTGTTCCCACGGAGAGGGGGCACAGGGTGGGCTGGAATATGGAGCTGAGCCCTCAGCCTGGTCACTCCCATGGGCATTTTTCCCCTCTTCCCTGGAAATTTAACCCCCATTCCCAGCTTCCCCACCTTGCCCTAGGGATCTGTTCACACCTTTAGCTCCTCCAGCACCAGGACAAGCTGAGTCCCACCTGTGGAGGGTGGGATGGGGGAGGAGGGGGAGGTGGAACACAGAGCTTCCCTTTCCAAGAGAGACCAAAACCAAGTGGCAGACCCTTCCCATTTCCCCTCCCAGGGACATTTCTGCTTGGATAGAGGTTTCCCAGTGGGATCTGAGCAGCTGGAGGCCAGACCCCAAAGCAGGGTCACCCCCACCCTGCTCCTCCCCCCCTTTGCACCAAGCCTGGGCTCCCGCAGGCACTTCCATTGGGAAATTTTCCTTCCCATTCACTGGCGCCTGGTCAGGACACCTTGGGAAGCTGCTCAGGGGAGGGGGAAGCCCCCAGACCAGCCCCTCACAGGGGTGGGGGCACCAGGGGGGGGGCTCTTACTCTGCAGGAAGCCATGGATGAAGCGGATCCTCTCCGGCAGCGGCTGCTCCAGCACAGCCTCCCCCTCCTCACTCCTGTGGCTGCAAGAGCACAGGGATCAGGTCAAGCTTTTCCCAAGGGATTAAACCAACTGGGGGTGGGAGGGGGTTGTTTTTAGGGCGTTTGTCTCGTTTCCCTTGCCCAGGGGGGGCTGCCACCCACCGTGCAGGGGAGCAGGCCCCGGTTATTCCCGAGGATTCCCTCATCCCCACGGATTTTCCCCACCAGCTCTCCCAGCTAATCCCAGCATGGGAGATTATCCAGCTCCAACTAAATATATCCCGGGTGCAGGTGGCTCCTTCCTCCCTGCCCAGCTGCTCCCTGGCTCCTGCCAGAGGTTAATTATAGCCCGGAGCTCCCGCTGGAAGGGTTTGAATCCAGCCTCCTCCAACCTCCTCCCACCTTCCCAGCTCGCCTCCCTGGCTCGTTAACCACACTCCAGCTCCCGTGCTCATTAAGGCTTCCAGGCTTTAATTGCCTTTGCTGAGTGAGGAATTCCTGCCCGGCCACCTCGGGATGGAGCCACGAGCTCCGTCCCGTCCCGCCCCGCGCTGGGAAGGGCCCCGGTATCCCTGGGAAATGCTCCGTGGGGTGGGAGCTGACAAGTCTTTCACAGACTCAGAATCCTGAGGCTACAGCTCTGGAAAACTTCCCAGGTTGTTTCCTCACCCCACTTTTGGGAATAAAGCCCTGGGAACCACCCCCCAATGCCATGTTCAGCTCCGCTCCGGCACCAGGAACGAGCCCGGATGTCGCGACAAACGCTCCGACCAAAGTCCCTCCTGAGGTTTCTCCTGGAGCCTGAGCCACGGGAACAGCATCTCCCGAGGGAGAACTCCCAGGGGAGAGGCCTGGAAGGCTCCTGGGGCCACAGGCAGGGGGTTCAGGAGAGGAGGAGCCACAGGGTGGAGGCACCAGCCCAGGGATGGAGGAGCTGGAGACCCGGGAGCAGCTCTGGCAGAGGGAGGAATTATCCCAACCCCTCCCCCAGCAGCTGGAGGAGGGTCCACGTGTGTGTCCCCCCCCCAACTCACATCTTATTGATGATCCTGATGAAGAGGTGACAGTCCTGGAGCTGGGACAGGTCATCGAGGGGCTGGGCACAGACCTTGGTGCTGTTCACCTGGAAACAGGGAGAGGGCCCGAGGGCAGCTCCAGGTCACGGCCCCAGGGCTGCCTGGGAACCACCCCCAGGAGGGTCTTTACCAGGAGGAGCAACTCCAGTACGTCCCAGTCACCAACTGGGAGACTGGAGCAGGGCCCCAGGGATGAGAGGGGTCCCTAAACTAGGCACATCCTTCCCAAAAATCCTGGGATCTGCTCCCTGGAGGGACAGGGACACCTGCCCGGGTGTGGGAGCAGAGCTGGCCCTTCCAGACCCACCATCCCTGGGGATCCAAGCTCTGCCTTCCCACATGGATCAGGCTGAGCCAAACCAAACAGCCCCTGCTGCTCTAATCCCAGATTCCCTGCTCCATCCAGGCTCAGCTCTGATCCCCAGGGAAGTTCTCCACAGCTGGCCCAAGCCATTCCAGCATTTCTGGTTCTCCCCCAGGAATGCTGAGCTGAGCTTCTGCTCCAGAAACTGGGACCAGCAGGGACTGAGCTGCCCCAGTCACAGCCTCCCAGCTCTGACCAGCTCCAGCATCGTGTCCTGGGGGATCCAGGAGGATCCAGGAGGATCCAGGAGGACCCAGGACCCACATCCCAGCTCCAGCAGAGGAGAAGGAAGCTTTACCCAAGCCAGGAGAGCTGCAGCTCTGGTGCTGTGCAGGGGCATCTTGGCCAGGCTGCCAGGTCACTGCCCGGGCCTGGGGAGAGAGCAAAGGAACAAACAGAGTCATTAGAGCCCAAGGTGCTAATTACACTCATCAAGGGTTGGATGGCCAGGGAAGGAGGATCGACCCTCTGAGGGGAGCAGCAAACCCCTCCTGCAGCCCCCTGGGATTTACCAGCCTCCCTGGGATTCGTCCTCCCAGGATTTACCCCCCAGC
>NW_009952661.1:22975-24300 GCF_000747805.2 Chaetura pelagica | reverse complement strand
GCCCCCCCTGCCCCAGGGACACCTCCCCAGCTGCCCCCAGCAGCCCAGGCTGGCTCATCCCAGCTCTTTCCACAAGAGACTGGATCCTGATCCCATGGCATGGGAAGGAGCTGGGATGGGGGGAGCAGGGAATAAAGGGGGAACCAGTGGGTCTGGTGTGTCTGTTGTCCCTAGGGAAGCGGGGGGAAGGGCCTGGCCTGGCAGGACCCCCTGGGCAGCAGAGTTGGTGACACCCCCCAGGCAGCGAGACCCCTCCTGCTCAGCCCTGAGCCCAGGGGGTCTGGGGGCTCCATCAGGGCTCAGAGGTGGCTCCAGAGCAGATGGACCTGGCTTTGTCCAGGGAGTCACCTGCAGCAGACAGGGGGCTGGGTGCAAGGTGCTCCTGGGGATATCCCAACTGGACCCCCTGGAACATCCTTCACCCTGGGAACAGTCAGCCTCGGGAATCTTCTCCCCAGGGACCTGCTGGGTTCCCAACCTTGGGCACTGGGAGGGTTTGGCTGGACAGGGGGCTGGGCCATCCTGACAGACCCAGGTTGGCCCAGATGGTCCCCAAGGTCCCTTCATCCTGTAGGGAAGCTCTGTGGAAAAGGGTTGGAGCCACCACTGGGGTCTCCAATGAACTCCTCCATAATGAACTCCTCCATAGGGAAGTTCTCCCTGGGGAAAACACATTTTGCCCATAAATGTCACAGAAAATTCATCCAGGAGCAGCAGCACCTGCCTGGGCTGCCAGGTGGGACAAAGACTGGGACCCTTCTCCAGCCCTGGTCCTTGTCCCTGACATCCAGCTGCCCACCTTGTATCCCATCTGATCCAGAACTGCTGGGAGCTGTTCCTGCTGCTCCAGCCCGGCAGGGTCCACCTGGTGGCACCGAGGCAGGAGGGTCAGGAGCCGTGGAGCTGCTGCTGGAGGGAGCACTGGGACTGGATGAGCCTCAAGGGCTTTTTCCCCCAACCCATCCTGATCCCAGGGACGTTCCGAGGGCTGAGGCTGCACTGCAGGGCCCGGGAAGGGGTGGGGCGTGGGCACCTGGCCACGATCCCTGCCCACTCCCGGGAGCTGCTTCCTGTCCACTTCCCGCTGTCCTAGTGGAGCCACAGGGAGGGGCCACGTGCCCCAGGGCAGCTCGGTGGCACCTGGTGGGACACCAAGGTGTGACACTGCCTGCCTGGCCCCCTCGGGGCCTCAGGGCCACATCCAGCCCGGGACATGGAGCCTGGAGCCCCCAGGCCCAGGACGTGCCAGCAGACCAGGGCTTGAGAGAGGGAAAGGGTTGAAAGAGACCCGGTCTTTGTGACCACCTCAACGGGGAGTAGGTTTG
>NW_009952661.1:21246-22633 GCF_000747805.2 Chaetura pelagica | reverse complement strand
CACGACCCCCCCGCTGCCCCCGCTCTCCAGGGCCACCAGGTTCCGCACGAACTCGCCCGTCTTCAGGTCCCACAGCTTGACGGTGCCGTCGTCAGAGCTGGTCACCACGAACTTGGAGCTGAACTGCAGGCAGGTCACGGCGCTCTGGTGCTTGCTGGGCCCTGGGAGGGAGCGGGGATGTCAGAATCCCGGAACCCGCAGGGTTTGGGTGGGAGGGACCTCAAATCCCACCCAGTCCCACCCCTGCATGGGCAGGGACACCTCCCAGCAGCCCAGGCTGCTCCAAGCCCCATCCAACCTGCCCTTCAACACCCCCAGGGATGGGGCAGCCACAGCTTCCCTGGGCAACCTGGGCCAGGCTCTCCCCACCCTCACAGCCCAGAATTTCTCCCTCCCATCTCAGCTCCAGCTCCCTCTGCCAGCTGGAAACCCTTCCCCCTGCTCCCATCCCTCCCTGCCCTTGTCCCAAGCCCCTCCCCAGCTTTCCTGGAGCCCCTTCAGGCCCTGGAAGCTGCTCTCAGGTCTCCCTGGAGCCTTCTCTTCTCCAGGCTGAACACCCCAACTCTCCCAGCCTGGCTCCAGAGCTGCTCCAGCCCTCCCAGCATCTCCGGGGCCTCCTCTGGCCTCTCTCCAACAGCTCCGTGTCCTTCCTGTGCTGGGGACCCCAGAGCTGTTCCCAGCCCTGCAGGGGGATCTCAGCAGGGGGGGACAATCCCCTCCTTGGCCCTGCTGCCAGCCCTCCTGTGCTCCCTCCTCCAGCCCCAGGAGCAACATCTGCCCTGTCACAGCACATCTGGGAGCCAGCAGCACCAGGACCCCCCTGCAGCCCCCTGGCAGGGATGGGAGCTGCTGCCCCCAGACCCACCCTGCAGAGTCTGCAGACACTGTCCCGTCTTGATGTCCCAGATCTTGACGGTGGAGTCGGCGTTGCCGGAGACCAGGATGTTGTCCCGCAGCTCCATCCCACTGGTCAGAGACTGGTGGCCCATCAGGGTGTGGAGGCAGTTCCCACTCTCCACATCCCAGACCCGGATCGAGGTGTCCAGGGAGCCACTGACAATGTGTGTCCCATCAAACTGCCCAGAGGGAAGCACAGAATCCCTCTGGTTGGAAACGACCCTTCAGATCCTCCAGTCCCACCGTTCCCCCAGCCCTGCCCAGGCCACCCCTGCCCCATGTCCCTCAGCACCATCTCCAGGGCTTGGAAACCCCTCCAGGGATGGGGACTCCCCCCTGGGCAGCCTGGGCCAGGGCCTGACAACCCTTCCCAGGAAGGAATTGTTCCCAGGATCCAACCTCAACCTCCCCTGGGCAACTTGAGGCCCTTTCCTCTTGTCCCATCCCTTGTTCCTGGGGAGCAGAGCCCGACCCCCCTGGCTCCAACCTC
>NW_009952661.1:20016-20930 GCF_000747805.2 Chaetura pelagica | reverse complement strand
CAAGGGCTAAGAGCTGAGTGCTCAGTGCTTGCTCTGGAGGTTTCCTCCTTTTGTTCAAACACCAGACATGACATTTTTGTCATTCAAGACCTTAATGAAGCAGAAAACAGGCAAGTGCAACCAGGCTGGACTCTCCTGCAGGAGCACACAGACACTCTCCTGAAGTCCCTCCTGTTCAGGTGATTATCTTCCCCTTGAGCACAGGCTTCATTTTGAGCATATAGAGAACCTCAAAGCAAGGACATTTTCCTAAAGCCTCGTTTTTCACAGAGTATCTTTGGCTGGAAAAGCCTTTTAAGATCATTCAGTCCAACCGTTCCCCCAGCCCTGCCCAGGCCACCCCTGCCCCATGTCCCTCAGCACCATCTCCAGGGCTTGGAAACCCCTCCAGGGATGGGGACTCCCCCCCTGCCCTGGGCAGCCTGGGCCAGGCCCTGACAACCCTTGCCAGGGAGAAATTGTTCCCCAGATCCAACCTCAACCTCCCCTGGCACAACTTGAGGCTCAGCTCAGTGCAGGGGCAGAGCTGGGGGGGCAGGGGCATCCTTGGGCACCCCCTGGTCAGGACAAAAGAGGTTTGCCAGTGCCCTCCCCCGGGGCACGGGGTGGCCTGGAACAACTCTCTGCTGGTCCCAGTGGAAAGGTGTCCCAGTGGAGAGTTGTTGGTCGAGAGTTGTCTGTTCCCTGTGGGTAGGGGGCAGGTGAGGGTGTCCCTGCGGTGTGGGGGGTTCTGACCTGCAGGGAGTAGACGCGGTTGGTGTGTCCCTGCAGGGTGTGGGTGCAGCTCTCGCTCTCGGGGTCCCACACCTTCACGGTGTAGTCGTAGGCGCCGCTGACGACGCGGTGCCCGCGTACTGGACCGCAGCGCACGGCGGCCACGTGTCCCATCCGCACGGGCAGGCACTGCCCCGAGG
>NW_009952661.1:16943-19016 GCF_000747805.2 Chaetura pelagica | reverse complement strand
CGCCCCCCGACCCCGCGTCCGGGTTGCCGTGCAGGTGCATGCAGCGCACGGTGGAGGTGTGGCCGTACAGCGTGTGGACACACTCGCCCGTGTCCGCGTTCCACACCTTGAGGGTCCGGTCGGTGGAGCCGCTGATGACCACGCTGTCCCTCATCTGCGAGGACCACACGCCCCCCGTGTGGCCAACCAGAGTCTGCACACACTGCAGGGCAGGGACCAGGTGGGTGGGATGGACCCCAAAGCCCATCCAGTCCCACCCCTGCATGGGCAGGGACCCCTCTCAGCAGCCCAGGCTGCTCCAAGCCCCATCCAACCTGCACTTCAACACTGCCATGGATGGGGCAGCCACAGCTCCCCCAGGACAGGCTGAGGACAGGACATCCCCGGGCTCCCCAGGTCAGGGATCAGCTCCTGCAGTCTCAGGCCCCTCCATGACAGGTGTCACTTGCTGTCCCAAACCCGGGTCCCCAGGAGGGTGGCTCACCCTTGCTGATGGCCACTGAGAACCCTCATGGGGCCTGATCCTGCTTCTGCTCCTGCTCCTTCAGAATCACAGGATCATTTCGGTTGGAAAACTCTTAAGATCCTCCAGTCCCACCATTCCCTCAGCCCTGCCAAGGCCACCCCTGCCCCGTGTCCCTCAGCACCATCTCCAGGGCTTGGAAACCCCCCAGGGATGGGGACTCCCCCCCTGCCCTGGGCAGCCTGTCCCAGCCTGTCCCCACACCAGGGGACTGACACCCTGTGCCAGCTCTTCCCACAGAGCCCATCAACCCCCCTCCCCAGCCCTGGTCTGCAGAGAGCCCTCACCACCCTCCCCCAGTCCCTGCAGCAGGGCAGGGCCGGGCAGGGCCCTGGGGTGACAGGTCTGGGGACAGCAGCTCACCTCCCCAGTGACAGCCGACCAGACCTTGAGCGTGTTGTCATCGGAGCCGCTGACGATGCGCCTGCCGCAGAACTGCAGGCAGGTGATGACGTGGTCATCGTGTCCCTTCAGCACCTGCAGGAGCCACCGTGAGGGACAGCCTGGGGGCACTGTGAGGGACAGCCCAGAGCCCACTGGGTCACCAGGGAGGGACCTTAGGAAGGGTGAGGCAGCCTTTGGGAATGGTGGATCAGGCTTTAGGAATGGCAGAGCAGCCTTAAGAATGGTGGATCAGCCCTTGGGGATAGTGGATCAGCCCCTATGGAGGGTGGAGCAGCCTTTGGGAATGGTGGATCAGCCCTTGGGGATGGTGGGGAAGCAGCAAGCACTGAGGAGGGACAAAACACCAGGTCCTGGCACCTCCTGCCCCTCCCCTGCAGAGCAGCAGCTGCAGCAGGAGCTGGGGGGACACTTGGTGGCTCCTACTGGGGACAGTGGGGGGCTACACAGGGGACCCTTGTGGCCATGGTGGTCCTACCCCAGCCCAGAGCCTCGTGGCCACCAGCTGGGCACATCCAGGAGCCCCGGGTCCCCTTCCAGCACCGAAGGGAGGGGGTGGGAGACCACCCAGCAACAGGTGCAGGCAGGGAGGGAGCAGGGAAGGAGAAGGATGCTGGGGATGGGGGAGACCCCCTGGCCCTGGAGCCTGAGGGGGCACGGAGGTGCCAGAGGGCTTGGGAAGGGGCCAGGAACACTGGGGGGAGCTGTGGAACAGGCCTCTGAAAATAGAGAGCACAGGACAGAGCCTGTCACCTGAGGGAAGGGGTGTCTGGGGCTCTGCTGTCCGTCCCCAGGCAGAGACAAAAGCAGTCCCCCTGTCTCCAAGCCACCCACCAAGACACGGTGGGCTGAGCTGGAACAGCCAGGGCCCCAGGGATGCTCTGGGGGGCCATGGGTCCCCTCCCTGCAGCAAGGCAGGAGCTGCAGCCTCAGGGGCCTCTGAACTCCAGCATTCCCAGGGGGGTTCCCCTGCCTGCCCCCGAGGACGGGCCGGGCTTCTCCAGCTTCTCCTGAGGCACATTCAGAATTCCTTGTGTGTTCCCACCCCAGGGGTCACGGGTGTTTCTGGGCCACCTCCTCCCTCTTTGGCTCCCTACATGACCATGTTCTGGAGCCAGGGGCCCCTGGGGGACCCACCATGGAGGACC
>NW_009952661.1:12224-16697 GCF_000747805.2 Chaetura pelagica | reverse complement strand
GGCGGGGCGGGGCGGCGCGGAGCAGGTCCCGGGGCTCCAGGAAAGACAGGACGTAGAGGGCCAGCTGGGGGGGCAGAAGGGAGTCAGGGGGGGCCCGGGGGGGTGCCCGGGCCCGGGGCAGGGGGCCTGGCCTCACCTCCTTGGGCAGCAGGGAGATGAAGTCCCGCTGGAACTGGGGCTCGATCACCTGCATCATGTACTTGATCTGCGAGGGTTCGCACCGGTCGATCAGCTCGTCCAGTGCCAGCAGCTTCTCAGGGCCGCTCCAGCGCTGGGGACAGGGACGTGCCACCCGTCACACCCTGCGTGGGGGGCTGCTGGGGGGCTCTGCCCAGGGCTACCCCCTCCCACGCACCGGGGCAAGGCCTGGGAGCTCCCCAGGTCACACACAGGGACAAGGGGGTGAGCGATGGTGACATGACAGCACCACCCCAGGCTGAGGGGACACCACGAAGCTCACCAGACCCCCCCTGCGGGGGGGTGACACAGACAGACCCCCCCCAGGGCTGCCTCCCTCCCCCCCCCAGGAGCCCACCTGGAAGGTGCGCAGCCAGTCCTGCAGCTCGGGCGGGGGAGCCACCGAGGGGATGCGTCGCCGCCGCGCCGGCCCCGCCTGGGCGTTGCGCAGGTCCCCGAAGGTGGTGGTGGGGCTGGGGGTGCAGGGACCCAGCGTCCTGCACCACGGGAACAGAGCCACGGTCACAGGGACACGCGGGAAACCCCCTCCCAGGGGCCCAGGAGCCATCCCCAACCCCCCAGAAACAGCCACAGGGTGGTCTGTGTTGGAAGGGACCGGAATGATCATCCAGCTGCAAGTCACAAAGCCCATCCAGCTCCAGGCCATGGAGCCCATCCCATTCCAGGCCAGGAAGCCCATCCCATTCCAGGGGATCATCTCCCCAAGGCAGTGCTGGGTTCCCCAACTTTGGACACTTGCAGGGTTTAGCAGGACAGGGGGCTGGGCCACCTATGTCCACACCCTGCTTCTGCCAAGGAAGGTTGGCACAGATGGCTCCTGAGGTTCCTCCACCCTGTGTTCTGCAGCCACCCCTACCCCACTGCGGCCAGGGTGGAGCCCCCTCCCCAGCCTGTCTGCAGGACCAGACCACAATGGGCTGTGGCTGGAGACCCCCTAGGGGTTGCTTGATCGCAGCTCCAGCAGGACCACCTAGGTGGCCCTGGTGAGTCTCCAAGGACAGAGGCTCCACAGGACAGGGGAGGGGGCTGGCAGGAGGGTCCCCCCAGCTCTCACCTGCCGTACTCGGAGCCCTTGCACAGCTTCTTCCCGGGGGAAAGGGCCCGGCCGTCCGGGCCGTTCTCTGACTTGCGCTTCATCTGCAGGGAGAAGGGGGGGCAGAGCTGGAGCAGAGCCCCCCGTGTCACCCCTCCCCTGCCCAGGGTGCAGCTACCCCACCCTCAGGGGCACCAGGAGAGGTAGGGATAGTGGGGTGGCTGCTGGGCAGCCCTGGGAGGTGGCACTGGGCTCCCCCAGCCTGGGGGTACACCTGGGGGTCTCTCCCTCCACAGCTGCCCAGGGATGGCCGGGGGAGCTGCTCACCCCCATGCCCACCTCCCGCAGGACCTCCCTGAGACCCCCCCAGCCGACCGTGCACCAAGAGCAGGACACAGCAAGGTGACAACTGCAGCTCCAGCTGAAGAGCCCCCTGCCCAGGGCACAGCCCCCCCCGGACACAGCCCCCAGCCCCACCTTGGGCTGTGCCCGGCGGAGCAGCCCCCCGTCCTCCGTGCGCTGCAGGTAGTCGATCCAGCGCTCCCCGATGGTGTAGTAGAAGTAGACATTGCCTCCGTCCTCCCCCTCCTCGCTGCAGCTCCCCTCTTCCTCCTCCTCCTCCTCCTCGGGCTCCTGCGCCCCTCGTCCAGCGGAGCCCTCGGCCCCTGGGCTGCCCTTCCCGGGGCGCCCCGAGTCCCAGGGGCCTGGGACATCCTCGGCCCCCACCTGCAGGAGGGGACGTGGGGCAGGGCTGGCCCTGGGGTGCCCCAGGCTGGGGCACACAGGGGGCTGGGGGGCTGAGAGGCAGAATCATGGGATCATTTGGGTTGGGAAAGGCCTTCAAGATCCTCCAGTCCAACTGTGCCCCCAGCCCTGCCAAGGCCACCTCTGCCCCGTGTCCCTCAGCACCATCTCCAGGGCTTGGAAACCCCTCCAGGGATGGGGACTCCCCCCTGCCCTGGGCAGCCCGGTCTGGGCTGAGGAGGCTGCACCAAAAAGGGTCCTTCCCAAGAGCTGAGTTTGCTTCTTGACCTGTGATGTTTGTCAGAAAAGCCAAGGCAGCAAGGGCAGGGTGAGGGGCTGAGCCCAAGGTCCTGCCCTGGTCCCACAAGGTGAGGACAGCCAGGACAGCCCCAGAGGGACCTGTCTGGGGGAACTGCAGGGGTTCTGCCCCCTGTGTCTGGGAAAAACCACTGCGGCCAAGATTGGGTTTGTTCATGACAAGAAATGGATAAAACCTTCCCAAAGACATTCCAGGACTGGGGCAGGATGGTCACATGGAGCCACTGATGTCACTCAGCTGGTGGGGACCCCCCAAACCTGACCTGGTCAGACCCCCCATTTCACACGTACAGCCAGAGGGGCACCAGGCACAGTTGGAAAGGGCTGAGGGATCAGCAGCTTCAGGATCAAAAGCCCCAGGAGGGCAGAAGTGGAAGCAGGAGAGAAGTGAACCCTCCAAGACTGGCAAGGGCCAATCATCATTTATGAACAGTGATTAAACCTTGAAAACTGAAGAGAAAAGGCTCCAGGGAGACCTTAGAGCACCTTCCAAGGCCTGAAGGAGCCCCAGGAAAGCTGGGGAAGGACTTGGGAAAAGCACAGGAAGGGATGGGATGAGGGGGATGGATTAAAACAGGAAGAGGGAGATTAAGGTTGGAGAATCCCGACTGGACCCCCAGGAACATCCTTCACCCTGGGAACAGTCAGCCTCGGGAATCTTCTCCCCAGGGACCTGCTGGGTTCCCAACCTTGGGCACTGGGAGGGTTTGGCTGGACAGGGGGCTGGGCCATCCTGACAGACCCAGGTTGGCCCAGATGGTCCCCAAGGTCCCTCCTCCCTGGTGTCCTGTGACTCTGTCACTGCCACCTCCAGCAGGACCCCAACACCCGCCGGGCCCAGAGCGTCTCAGGACACTTCCCAAAGGAGCTGCCACTTTACAGGGACAGTCCCTTTGCTGATGGAACAGACGCTGCTTCCTGGGCCACCTGCTCCAGCAGCCTCCCCTCCTCTGCCCTCCGTGCCCCTCCCACCTGGGCCCCGGTGCCTCCGTCCCCCGGGGCGCTGTCCTGGCTGCGCGGCCGCCCCTGGCACGTCATCCTCTGGCTGTTCAGCTCCAGGATGCGGGTGGTGATGCCCTTGACGTGCAGCAGGTCCTCCAGGGAGCTGAAGCCCTTCAGCTCCTGCAGGGAAGAGATATAGGAATGGATACAGAGCCCAGGAACCCCGGGGGAACCTGGGAACAGTCCTGGAATCAAGAAACCCTGGGGGAAGCCTGGAATAGTCCTAGAGCTCAGCAACCTGGAAGAACCCTGGGAACAGTCCTGGAACCCAGGAACCTGCCCCAGAGCCAGGAAATGGGGGGCGGAGCCTGGGGACCAGCACTGGAGGTGGGGAACCCCAGGATGAGTCCTTGCCCTGTCACTGGGCAGCTGTGAGAAGAGACTGGTCCCACCCTCCTGACCCCCTGGAGATCCTGCTCAGCCTTGAGGAGACCCCCCCTCAGTCTCCTCCTCTCCAGCTGAGCAGCCCCAGCTCCCTCAGCCTTTCCTCCCAGGCAGATGCCCCAGACCCTCAATAATCCCCATAGCCTCCCTTGGACTCTCTCCAGTCTATCCCTGTTCCTCTGGAACTGGACAGCCCAGAACTGGTCCCAGTTCTCCAGTTGTGGCATCTCCAGGGCAGAGCAGAGGGGCAGGAGAACCTCCCTGACCTGCTGCCCACACTCTTCCTGATGCTGCCCAGGAGCCCTTGGCCCCCAGGGCACATTGTTGGCTCACAGTCACCCTGTTGCCCACCAGGTCCCCCATGTCCTGCTGCTCTCCAGCAGGTCCCCCCACCCTGTGCTGCTCCCTGGGGTTGCTCCTCCCCAGGGGCAGGACCTTCACTTGCCCTTGGTGACCCTCAGGAGGTTCCTCCCTGCCCTGCCCAGTTCTCCAGCCTGCCCAGGTTGGCAGCTCAACCCTCAGGAGTGTCACCACCCGTCCCACTCTGGTGTCACCCCAGAGCTCGCTGAGGGGACACCGTGTCCCCCCCAGGTTCCTGCTGGAGCTGTTGAACAGGACCAGACCCAGCCCTGGCCACAGGCCCCAGCTGGACCCCGAGCCACTGACCACAACCCCTGGAGCTCTGTCACCCAACCAGCTCAACTGCCCAGGCTGCCTCACGAGGGTGTCACCCGGACCCAGGTGACACTGTCACCCCCAGCCAGCTCCTGCCACAGGCCCGAGGGATGAAACCC
>NW_009952661.1:0-588 GCF_000747805.2 Chaetura pelagica | reverse complement strand
TCAGCCTTGAGGATACCCCCCCTCAGTCTCCTCCTCCAGCTGAGCAGCCCAGCTCCCTCAGCCTTTCCTCACAGGCAGATGCTCCAGACCCTCAATAATCCCCAGAGCCTCCCTTGGACTCTCTCCAGTCTATCCCTGTCCTTCTGGAACTGGAGAGCCCAGAACTGGTCCCAGTTCTTCAGCTGTGGTCTCACCAGGGCAGGAGTACAGGGGCAGAACCTTCCTGACCTGCTGCCCACACTCTTCCTGATGCTGCCCAGGACACCTCTGGCCATGTCTGCTTCGCTCTCCCTGTCCCCCCCTCCCCTCTGCTCCTGGCAGGCCGAGGAGCTGAGCCCCAAGTTCTGCAGAGCAGGAGCAATGAACCCTGCCAGGGTGACCACTCACTCCCTGGGCTTCTGGGTTCAGCCATTTCCTTCCAGGATAAGAAATGCTGGCATTAAAAAAACTACCCTGGGCTGTAAAGTGCTGAGCAGGTGCCACCTTCTCCCTGCAGAGGTGAGACTTCACAAGGTGCTGACGTTCCTAAAACAGCCCCACCCCCCGGGCAGGGGCAGTTAAACCCAGGGAGGATTTTGCCTTCATGCC
>NW_009952660.1:0-312 GCF_000747805.2 Chaetura pelagica | reverse complement strand
GGACCCTGAACCCCAACTTGGGGGGCACCCCAAGGACCCTGGACCCCCTTGGGGACTCCCCAGGGACCCCAAATCCCTCTTGGGGACCCTGAACCCCCCTTGGAGACCCCGAACCCCAACTTGGGGGCACCCCGGGGACCCCAAATCCCTCTTGGGGGCACCCCGGGGACCCTGAACCCCAACTTGGGGACACCCCAGGGACCCCAAATCCCCCTTGGAGACCCCAAACCCAAACTTGGGGTCACCCCGGGACCTTGAACCCCAACTTGGGGACCCCAAACCCCCCCCTGGGGACCCCAAAACCCCCTTTGG
>NW_009952659.1:0-797 GCF_000747805.2 Chaetura pelagica | reverse complement strand
CCACCATCTCCCCCCAAACCCCCCACTGCCCTGAAGCAGGAGCTCAGGGCTGCACCCAGAGACCCCTCAGCCCCCTCCCCAAAAGAGGGGGACCCCCTCCCCAGACTTACTGGGGCCCTTGACCGTGACCTTGAGCTCCCCACTTCCAGCACCCTTAGTGTAGACCTTGAAATCTGCTGCCTCCTTCACCCTCAGCCCCTTGGGCTGCAGCCCCCTCCCCACAGCCCGGACCACCGAGGGGTTACAAGCTGAGGGGAGGGGAAACAGAGGGTGAGGGGTGGTCCCCAATATCTGGGGACCCCCAAAACCCTCCCCGGGGCACACGCTGGCTGGGAGGAGACCCCAAAAACCACCAATGAAGGGTGGAGGGGAAGGAAGGGAGGGGATTGGGGGGGATACACTGGGGGGGACCCAGGCATCCAGGGGACCCCTGACCCTGTACTGGGGGGCATGCTGTGGGGAGGGGGTCCCAAAGGGATTAAGGTGTATGGGGGGACCCTCAAACCCCTGTTGGGGTGCACGCTGTGGGAAGGGTGTCCTAAAGGGACCCAGGCATCCAGAGGACACCCCAAACCCCACTGGGGGATTTGGGGGAGGGGGGTAAGAAGGCACCCAGTCATCTGAGGGACCCCCAACCCCATATTGGGGTACATACCAGGGAGAGGGGGTCCCAAAAGGACCCAGGCATCCAGGAGACCCCCAACCCCATGTTATGAGGGGGGTCCCAAGTGGACCCAGAAATCCAGGGGATCTCCAAAGCCACAGTGGGGGGGGAGGGGGGAGAGGAAGGGAACACA
>NW_009952658.1:0-292 GCF_000747805.2 Chaetura pelagica | reverse complement strand
GGTGGCTGGTTGGGTGGGTGGTTGGCGGGTTGGATGGTTGGGTTGGATGGATGGGTGGTTGGTGGGTTGGATGGTTGGGTTGGATGGTTGGTTGGGTGGTTGGCGGGTTGGATGGTTGGGTTGGTTGTTTGGGTGGTTGGTTGGACGGATGGGTGGTTGGTGGGTTGGATGGTTGGGTTGGATAGTTGGTTGGCTGGTTGGATGGATGGTTGGTTGGGTTGGGTGGTTGGGTTGGATGGTTGGGTTGGATGGTTGATGACCTGGGTTGGGTTGGGTTGGTTGGTTGGTTTGT
>NW_009952657.1:0-889 GCF_000747805.2 Chaetura pelagica | reverse complement strand
ATGCTGTAGCGGGTCTGATGGGTGTTGTGGTATTTTCTGGTATTTGATTGTTATTTTTTTCTCCCCCTGAGTGAATGGTTGGACTGGTGACCTCAGAGGTGTTTTCCACAGGTGAGAGTGGTGTGATTGTGTGAAAGGAAGGGTGTTGGTTGTGTTGAGAATGGTTCCACCTCCTGTGATTCTGCTTGGTGTGATGGGCAGAGAGTGTTGTGTGGGATGAGATTTGGTCAATTGCATGCTGGCCTGGGGAACTTGAGTCAGAGAACGGAGGTGGAAATGAATTAGCACGTGCAAACCTTGGTTTAAGCAAGTGAAGGGCTTGTGTGAGAGGCTGGAAACCAATGCTGTGCTGCTCTGTCTTACAGATTTTGTTGGGGGCCTGTTTGCTAAGAGAGCTCTAGTTGCCATTTTCCAAGCAGCGCAATGGGCTCTTGAGTCCTGGCTTTGTGCTGGGGGAGGTGGGAAGTATTTTGGGGAAGTTAGGGAAGAGGAAGCTTCTGAGGCTGTGATGCAAAACAATTTTATTGAGCAAAACAAAAGAGAAAAGGCAGAAGCACAGATTGGAAGGAGCAGGTCTGAGGTGCAAGTAGGGTGATCATCAGTTGAAGTCCCTTGTGAGCAGAAGCTGTTTCCAGAATGCAGAGGACTTCCTGCCTTGTGTTGAGAGCAGCACACTGGAGGTGCCCCGTTGGTTTCCAGTATGTCAGCAAGTCTTTGCAGCAGAGCAGTGGGCATAGCAGAAGAGGTGATGAAGAGAAGGAAGCGGGAGAAGGTGGAGGAGGAGGAGCCATGGACTAAAGGTCCCTGCCCTGGGCCAGTTGTGGTGTTTTCTGGTATTTGTTAATTTTTTCTCCCCCTGGTGAATGGTTGAACTGGGTGACACCAGAGG
>NW_009952656.1:0-322 GCF_000747805.2 Chaetura pelagica | reverse complement strand
TGATCCCTCTCAATCCAAGGGGTCTCCATGGTTCCCTTGGCCCTGGGGGCTGCAGGGACCTGCTCCCAGGGCTCCAGCCCCCCCACTCCGTGCCCATCCCGGGGTGCAGGTGATGCGGGGGGGCAGCGTTACCTGGCCAGGTGGTGGCTTCCAGCAAGGTGACCCTTCTGGCCAGGCTGTCCAGCCGGGCCTGCTGCCGCAGGGCTGGGGGCTACTGGCCTGGGGGAGAGTGAGAGAGCAGAGCAGGGTGGGGTTTGCCCCGGGGGGACAGCACGGGGGGCAGGGGGCACGGCAGGGGGGGCACAGCAGGGGGGGCAGAGCA
>NW_009952655.1:1004-2781 GCF_000747805.2 Chaetura pelagica | reverse complement strand
TCTGTCAAACAATCCAGCAATAACTGTATGTCACTCCAATCAGGGTTATGCTGTTTCACAATAAACTGAAATTGCTTGGTTACACTTACTGGGTCACTCCGAAACTCTCTTACAACTTTCCTCCAGCTTTCTAAATCCATGCTTGAAAACGGCACTTTTATCAGCATGGTTCCCCCTTCTGGACTTACTGCCTCCCGGAGAGGTGCCTGTAAGACTGTCTGGGCCGGTTTGCTCCTGGTGCGAGAGGATACTGGACTACCCAGGGGAGAAGAGATAGGAGTAGAATCTAAGTCTGAGCCTACATCCTGTTCCCGTGGACGCGGGGGAGGGGGCCGTTGTGGAGGAGGTTTAAACACATCCGTTAAATCAGGTTCTGATACCTGGCGTCGCTTATCAGCTTTTGTGCACCTTTGTCCAATACTACATGCTGAGCAACACCGTTTTAATTTTCCTTTTAACTCCCTGTTATTCTCCCTTTCCAAAGCAAGTACCAAGGGGTCTTGCGGTGGGACTAGACCACAGTCCCTTTGCCAATCAGGATGATTTCGGAGGGTGAAAAACATATCTGCATATGATACCTCATCCCATTTCCCTTCTCTTCTTAGGAACAACATTAGTTGTAGAAGGGTATTATACTCTAAGGTCCCATTTAGTGGCCATTTTGCCTCATTTTCTAGCCTATAAAGTGGCCACCACTGATTGCAGTACTTAATAAGGGCCCTTTTATTTTCGGTGCTCTTGGACCCTGCAATATCTTTCCAATGAGCTAATATGCATCCTAAGGGGCTTTTTCTTAGGATTTCTTTTTCCTGGGTATTTCCCATTTTTGTTTCCTCCTTTTAGTTCCTCACTTCTCGGTGCTTGAAACCCTCTCCCAGTTATATCCCAAAGTTCAACAACTTACTTCAATTGCAACAGCTGCCAGTAACAGTATAACTCACAAAACAGTAATTCCACAACAATAGTATTCATAATCCATACTATACATGGTGTTGATATGTTACTGCTAAGACAGTTCAAACTTTGTTTTGGGAGTCGTTGTTTTTTTGTGGTTTTTTTTTTTTCCTTTTTTTTTTCCTCTTTTTTCCTTTTGAAACAGAGATCTCTTTTACACACTCACACAGCAAATGCTTTCGCTTCGTTCGTCTCCGGCCGCGCCCCTCGCGGAGCTACGGAACCGCGGATCAGAACTCCACACTCGCTCCGTGCTTAATTGCACGTCTCGGCCACACTTCATTCACACACACGCACACCAAGAGCTCTCATTCACTCCAGGTCATCTCACTTAGAGTCGGAGTGCCCCACAGGAAGCATTGCCACCAGCAACCCTACTGCAACCCCCTCTTCCCAGTCATCGGAAGTCTGCAGCCCTGTCCCTCACTCCAGTCACACTCTAACTACGGCGTAGAGCAGCGGTGCTCCGGCAGGAAGCATACTGCAACCCCCTCTTTCCCATCATTGGAAGTCTGCACCTCCTCCTTCTCACCCTGTTTGTCCCTCTACCCGCATACCGATGACCCCTACCTGGGTACCCTACTGGGACTCCGCTGTGCGCCAGACGTCTCTGCGCGCCTTACCAGCCGCCCACGCTGCAGCTACTTAAACATACCTTTTTCATTCACACACACGCACACCGAGAGCTCTCATTCACTCCAGGCCATCTCAGTTAGAGTCGGAGTGCCCCACAGGAAGCATTGCCACCAGCAACCCTACTGCAACCCCCTCTTCCCAGTCATCGGAAGTCTGCAGCCCTGTCCCTCACTCCAGTCACACTCTA
>NW_009952655.1:0-563 GCF_000747805.2 Chaetura pelagica | reverse complement strand
TGTTTTGTCTTCATGGTGGTGTCCTATGTGCAGATCTTCAGGGCCGTGCTGAGGATCCCCTCTCAGCAGGGAAGGCACAAAGCCTTTTCCACCTGCCTCCCTCACCTGGCCGTGGTCTCCCTCTTCATCAGCACTGGCGTATTTGCCTACCTGAAGCCCCCCTCCATCAACTCCCCATCCCTGGACCTGGTGCTGGCAGTTCTGTATTCAGTGGTGCCTCCAGCAGTGAACCCCCTCATCTACAGCATGAGGAACCAGCAGCTCAAGGATGCCCTCAGAAAACTGCTTTGTTGGATATTGTTCAAGACTTAGAGATTTAAATTCTCTTTCCACAAATGACTCCAGTTTGTGTCATTGCACCACATTTGTTTGCTTATTTTTTATTTTTTTTCCTTTAATTGGTATGTTGTTCTGTTTGGATTTTTGGTTGTGTTATTTTATTTTGTTTTATTTTATACTATTATTATTATTTAATTTATCACTACTGTTCTTATTGTCAGCCATGGTTTTGTTCCTGCAAAGATGTTTGCATTTGTGTCACTACAACTGAGACACGAACCTGC
>NW_009952653.1:5001-5956 GCF_000747805.2 Chaetura pelagica | reverse complement strand
GGTGGGCACCCACACCCCCACAGACCCGCCCCCCTGCCGGCATCGCTCCGACGCCCACCTGCTGACACCAGGACCACGGCAGTGAAGAGCCCCAGCTCCTCGTCGGTGAGGTCGAGGGCGCTGAGCTTCTCGCTGAACTCGAACATGGAGCTGAGCAGGTCGCCCATGCCCATGCCCCACAGCTCTTCCAGGCTGTACTTCGTCCGGCTCATGAACGTCACCGTCTGCTCCTTCACGTCGAACAGCGAGGCGAAGCGAACCATCAGCACCTGCGGGAGAGGGACACCCTGCAGCACCGTGGGCTACTGGGATAGGATGGGGCACCTGCACCACCCCGGGCTGCCAGGCAATGCCATAAGGTACTGGGACAGGACAAGGGCTCCCTGCACCGCTGTGGGTACTGGACAGGATGGGGCACCTTGCGCCATTGTGGGCTACTGGGCAGTGTCATGGGGGCTTCCTTCACCACGTGGGCTTGCACATCGTTGCATTGTGCAATGCCTTGGGCACTATGCCAGCCCATGGGATGCTGTGCTATGCCAAGGAGCATCCTGCAACCGTGTGGGCTACCATGCAGCACCACCGGGCACCATACAATGCCACGCTCCATGCTGAGGTTTCATGCCATGGGGCACGGGGCAATGCCATAGGTCTCCATGCCAGTCCATGGGGCTCCATGCAATGCCCTGGGGCACTGTGCCCTCCATTGAACCCTTGCCACCTCAGGACATACCTCGAAGGTGCCGGCCTTCAGCAGGGTGACCTGGTCATGCTGGGAGAGGGCCTGGAAGCCTGGAATGTGCTTGGCAAACTCGACCACCTCGCGGACAGCAGGGGTGAAGCTGAGGGAGAAGTCCTCCCAGATCTCCTGCACCGAGCGCCCGCTGCGGCCGGGCGGGTGGCTGTTCATGGGGCAGGCCTGGGGGCAAAGGCACAGCTCAGCACCGTAGGGCTC
>NW_009952653.1:3484-4476 GCF_000747805.2 Chaetura pelagica | reverse complement strand
GGTGGGGGGGGGCCAGGGGGCAGCACTCGGCCCCCACTCGGTGCTGGACCCTCGCCGGGGCCGGGCATCCCGGGCACAGCGCCGCCCATGCCGCTCATGGCACTCTGCATCTCCGCCAGCATCCGCTGCTTCTCCCGCTTGGGGATGCGCCCGAAGCGCACCGCTGTGGGGGGACACCAGCATTAGGGGGGCAGCCCAGGCACCCTGACCCCCTCCCAACCCTGTGCAACAGGAAGAGACATGCGGCTCTAAGCACGTTTAAGAAGGGGACACGTCCCTTGGGATGTGCCTGACACCCAGGAGAAAAACAGCCCTGACCACGGCAGAGACTCATCCCAGGAGGGGACATGCAGCCCTAGGAATGGGAGATCCCACCCCTGGAGAGGATGTAGAGCACCAAACATGGGGTCCCTGGTTCTGGGGGGGGGGGCCAGGCTCACCATCACGGGACATGCCGACCAGCAGGCACTTCTTGAAGCGGCACTGCTGGCAGCGGTTGCGGTTGATGCGGACAATGGAGCAGTTCTCGTTCTTGAGGCACTTCTTGTACTGGATGTTCTGCTGGATGCTGCGGCGGAAGAAGCCCTGCAGGGTGGAGGCAGGGGGAAGGGGGTCACTCGGGGCCAGGTCAGGGGTTCACTCGTGGACCTCCCCAGCCCAGCAGAGGCTCTGCACCACCCCAGCCCCACTCGGTACCTTGCAGCCCTCGCAGGCGTGGACACCGTAGTGGAAGCCAGAGGCGACATCTCCACAGACCTTACAGAGCAGCACCATCCCGTTCAGCTCTGCAGAGGAACAGGGGTGAGTGGGGTCCTGGGGTGCCCACCCGGGATGGGGAACACCCACCTGCTCCCCCTGGCTGCCCCACTCACTGGTGACGGTGCTGCCAGGTTTGCTGGGCGAGCTGCGGCGCTGCTCATCCGCGGGGACCTGCTGCACTCCAGGGAAGTTCACTGAGGAGCCGTACGAGGACGAGGAGGAGGACGAGGAAG
>NW_009952653.1:0-626 GCF_000747805.2 Chaetura pelagica | reverse complement strand
GCCGCCGGGGACACCGGGCACAACCGGGACCCCCGCCCCCGGGGCCGCCCCACAGCCCGCGGGGACCGGCATCGCGAGCAGCCGCTGCACCAAGACCGGCACCGCCACCGGGGAGACCCGAATACAGCACTGTCATTCCTGTCACCCTGCACAGCATGGTCCCTGCACGGGGAACACCCAAGCATGGCACTGTCCCCTGCACCGGGCACACCCAGGCACAGTACTTGGTACCCCTGTCACCGCTGTTCTCTGCACTGGGGACACCGGGAGACACCTGTCACCCAGCACTGCGGGGTCCCTGCACCGGGGATGCCCGGGCACGGCACTGTCTCCTGCACAGTGACAACACTAGCACCCCTATCACCCAGCATGGCACTGTCCCCTGCACCGGGGACACCCAAACACACTACTTGGCACCCCCGTCACCACTGTGCTCCGCATTGAGGACACTGGGGGACACCTGTCACCCAGCACTCTATCCCCCTGCACTGCAAACACCCAAGCACCTCCCCTGCATCAGAGAGACCCAGGCACGGTACTGGCATCCCTGTCCCCCTGCGTGGCACCGTCCCCTGTGCTGGGGACACCGAGGCACAGTGTGGCACCAGCAGCACCACGGGACCCCC
>NW_009952652.1:0-889 GCF_000747805.2 Chaetura pelagica | reverse complement strand
GATGGCCTTGGAGGACTCTTGAGTCCTCCAGGGCCATAGAGCAGGAGTAGCCGGGGCAGAGCGGCCTCCTCTGGCTTGGAGGACCTTCCTGTTCAATGGGCTGACCCTGGGGCTAGAGGGGCTCTCTTGCCTCTTCCCTATGGTCTGGGAGGCCCTGGCGGCCACATTGATGGTGCTGGGGGTCGCTCTAACCCCAACTCTATGGTGTGGAGGAGTCTGGGACCTCCAGGGCCATAGAGAGGGGCACAGCCGGGTGCAGAGCGGCTCTCGTGGTGGGATGGGATGGGATGGGCTGGGCTGGAGGACTCTGTGACCATCGAGTTGACCTCCAAGCGCCACGAGCATCCAGAGGGGTGTGTTGTTGGGTTCCTCTCTAGCTCCAACTCTATGGTCTGGAGGACTCCAAGGCCTCCAGGACCATAGAGAAAGGCCACAGAGGGTGCAGAGCGGCCACCTTGGGGCAGAACTCGCTGGTCTGGAGTACCTTGGCAGCCATATTGGTGACCTCTGAGACCAAAGAGCCTCTCTAGCCCAGTCTCCGTGATCTGGAGGACTCCGCAAGTCCTCCAACAAACCATAAAGCACCAAACTGGGCGCCCAGAGAGGCACCACCCCCCCCATTTTGCTTCCTCTGACTGAAAGGGGCGGAGCTTGAGCTCGTGAATACTAATGAGATGCAAATATGTGGCAGGAGGCCTCCTGGGGTTGGTCCTGGTGGGTGGGCAGGGCTTAGAACTGGTGGACTGGGCTTAGGAGGTTAATGGGCGTGGTTATGGGGAGTGGGCGTGTTCCGGAAGTGGGCGGGGCTCACCTGGTGGGCGGGGCTATTTGAAGACCATTCCAGGCCGGGCCTTTTCCAGCTTCTTCCTCCGCTCAGCTGGGATCTCCT
>NW_009952651.1:0-1790 GCF_000747805.2 Chaetura pelagica | reverse complement strand
CCCCAAAAATTAATTCCCCACCCCCAAATACCCCAAAAACCCCAAAAAACTGCCTCAAAATGCTCCAAAAAACACCACACCTACAAATGAGGCCCCCAAATCCCCCACAGGCGAGGCCCCAAAAGCACCAAAACACCCAATGTTTGCCCCAAAAGCACCAAAACACCCCAAATTTGGCCCAAAATAACCAAATAGACTGAATTCCCTGCCCTTAAATATCCTAGAACCCCAAAAAACTGCCTCAAAATGCTCAAAAGAACCCCAGATCCACAAACTAGGCCCCAAAAGCACCGAAATACCCAAAATTGGCCGCAAAATAACCAAACAGACCAAATTTTGGGGCAAGAAGCTCAAGGTTTGGGTTTGGGGAGACCCCAGAAATCCACCTATCACCCGAAAAAATTAATTCCCCACCCCCAAATACCCAAAACCCAAAAAAACTGCCTCAAAATGCTCCTTAAAAACCCAAATCCACAAACTAGGCCCCAAAATCCCCCCAAACTGAGCCCCATAAGCACCAAAATACCCACAATTTGCCCCAAAAGCACCAGAATAGCCCAAATTTGTCCCAAAATAACCAAATGGACCCAATTCCCCACCCTGAAATACCCCAAAACCCCCCCAAAACTGGCCCAAAAAACCCCAAATCTACAAACTAGGCCCCAAAAGCACCAAAACACCTGAAATTGTCCCAAAAATAACCAAATGGACCCAATTCCCCACCCTGAAATACCCCAAAGCCCCCAAAAACAGCCCCCAAAAACCCCAAATCTACGAAGTAGGCCCCAAAAAGCTGCAAACTAGGCCTCAAAAGCACCAAAATCCCCCAAATTTGCCCCCAAAACACCAAAATCCCCCAAATTTGCTTCCAAATAACCAAACAGACCAAATTCCCCCTCTCCAAATACCCGCAAACCCCCAAAAACTGCCCCAAAAACCCCAACATCTACAAAATAGCCCTCAAACCCTCCCCAGACTGGGCCCCAAAAGCACCAAATTTGCCCCAAAATAACCAAATAGACCAAATTTGGGGGCACGAAGCTGAAGGTGTTTGGGGCAGGACACCTTAGAAATTCTCCCCCACCCCCAAAATGCCCCAAAAAGGGGCATTTTGAAGCCACAGGGGCTTCACAACCTCCTTGACCTTTGACCCCCCCCCCTCCTCTTGCTGACCTTTGACCTTTGACCTTTGCCCTGCAGATGATGATCATCCTGGGGGTCATTTGCGCCATCGTCCTCATCATCATCATCGGTGAGCGCATGCAAATGAGATGCAAACGAGTTAGGGGGGGAGACACTGAGGGGGTTGGGGAGGGTAGAGGAGAGCGTGGGGCATGCAAATGAGGTGGGTTTATATGCAAATGAGGTGGGCAAGTATGCAAATGGAGAGTTTAAGACTAATGAGAGTGGGGTATGCAAATTTAGTCAAGGATGCAAATGAGACTTGATGGAATGGACATACAGATATGCAAATTAAGGGGACACTAACGGAATGCAAATGAGCGGTGGGGTATGCAAATAAGCACGGAACGTGTGGGATATGCAAACGAGGGGAGGGTATTAATGAGGGGATTGGTGCATGCAAATGAGGGGTGGGATACTCTTGGGTATGCAAATGAGGTGGCTGAACATGCAGAGTGGGGATCAGGGTACACAAATAAGGGCCTGGGACATGCTAATGAGGGTGGCAGGATATGCAAATTAAGACGGGACAAACCCCTGAAAGGGTAAGAAATAAGCTGTAGCATGCAAATGAGTTCTTCATTATGCAAATAAGATGACTGTAATGG
>NW_009952650.1:1677-2901 GCF_000747805.2 Chaetura pelagica | reverse complement strand
GTTTGGCCACCTCGTGGGCCTCCTGCTCCGTGGGGGCCTTCAAAAAAGCTGCTTCTGGGAGGTTCTGCTGGTGGGGTTTGTGCTCCATCTCCATCTCGTGGTCTGCAGGGTGGGGAGGAAGGTGGAGAGGAAGAGGATTGTGGATCCCAGAAGGAAGAGGAAGAAGATCCTCCCCAGATCCACCTCCAGGAAAGGTCCCATAGGTTGGAAGATGGAAAAGAGGGAAATGAAAAGGTCAAGGGAACTTCTCACCTGCTTGAGGATCTCGGAGCATCTTCTCTTCCTCCCAAGCTCTTCCTCCTTCCTCTGGCCAAGGTTTGGGAATGGGAAATCCTGGAGGTTTGGGGGGGGAAAACCCACCCAAGCTTGGAGCACCTGCCTTGGTTTCTCCTGCCCAAGCCCATCCCTGCTGGGAAGCCAAGGAGCAGGACCTGGTGGTTGAAGAACCTTGGAGATACCACCCCTAAAACCTTCCAGAAGGTCAAGATGTGGAGCCAAGGTTCAAAAAAGGAGGTTTCTCCCCCCCAAAAAAGGAGGTGAAGGACGTGGAGGAGAAAGGAGGAGCTTGATCTTCCTGGAGGAACGTGGTTGTGGACCAAGAAGGACCAACATCCTGGGCCCTGCAGGTCCTGAGAAGGTCAGTGAGGTCCCTGGTGGCACCTCAGCCCCAAAATGGCTTCTTCTCAGCCCAAAACCCACCCAGAGGACCAGCCAGAGGGTCCCCCCCCCTCCCCAGGAATCACACAGGGGGAAACTGAGGCAGGGACCCCCCCCCAAAATGTTCCCGTGGGGCTGGGGGAGAAGGGAACCCCGGGACCCCCCCTCCCTGTTGTGGGGCCAGTGGGGTGACCCCCATTCCAGGGTCCTGGGGGTCCCAGGGGTCCCCCCCCCTTCTCTGGGCTCTTGGGGGTCCTGGGGGTCCCCCCCTCTTTGGGCTCTCAGGGGTCCTGGGGGTCCCAGGGGGTCCCCCCCTCTCTAGGCTTCTGGGGGTCCCAGGGGTCCCCCCCTCTCTGGGCTTTTAGGGGTCCCAGGGGGTCCCCCCCTCTCTGGGGTCTTGGGGGTCCCAGGGGGTCCCCCTCTCTCTGGGGTCTTGGGGGTCTCCAGGGTCCCCCCCCTTTCTGGGCTCCCAGGGGTCCCCCACTTTGGGATCATCCCACCTCAGGCTTCTGGGGGTCCTGGGGTCCACCCTCCCGGGGTCTCCAAGGGGTCCCCCCAGGAGTTCCC
>NW_009952650.1:0-332 GCF_000747805.2 Chaetura pelagica | reverse complement strand
AGGTGGGACCCCCACGTCCTTCTCCTCCACCCTGAGCCACCTCCTGGAGAAGCCCCCCCTGGTGCTGACGGGGTCTGGGGGTCCCTGGGGTGCTGGGACCCCCAGGACCCAACGCTGGGGGGGGGTGAGAAGGGGGGGGGCCCGGAGTGACCCGGATACAGTGCGGGGAGGAGGCGCCTTCCTCGTCAGCATCATCATCATCATCATCATCATCATCATCATCCTGCTCCTCCTCCTGCTGCTCCTCTTGCTCCTCCTCTTGCTCCTCCTGCTCCTCCATCGCTCTTCCTCTTCCTCCTCCCCTTCCTCCATCCTTCCTCCATCCCTCCTCT
>NW_009952649.1:0-696 GCF_000747805.2 Chaetura pelagica | reverse complement strand
CCTTTGATCATCTTCATGGCCTTTCTCTGAATCCTCTCCAATAGCTCCATGTCCTTCTGTGCTGAAGGCTCCAGGTACTACTCAATTAGCATAACACTTTTTAAATGCAACTCCAAACTTACACAAAAGTAAACAAACACGCAACTCTCCCATGAATGTCACTAAATTATAATAAAAGTATTTTTGAATTTCTGTTGTATGCATCAATCTTTATGAATTCTGTCACATACCTACGGGACTCTTAGTATTTTTGACTCTGGTTATTTGGCAGCTGCCTTGCATCCACTATGATTTTCAGGATACATTCATACAGAACAATTTTTTATCTTGGAAAACTTGAAAGCTCATCAACTGGAATGAGATGACTACATGACATCCCACCAAGAACTGAGGTGACTATTTTTGCAGAACTGCCATGTGGTGCTTATAAGTGGGCATCATCTACAGGGATGATGCAGAAATTTATTTACTTCAGGAGTTTCAGAAACTTGGGATCACTTTCATCTTAAATTACAGTGCAAGAGAGCTGTGAAATAGATGGCATATGCACAAACTTCTTCAAGTCATATTTAATACTAGTTTTGAATATGTTCAGCATGGCACTTCTTAAGCAGCTGCAGAAATTATTAGGCTTTTTTTTTTTGGTGTGTGTTCATTTGGTCCTGATGATCTCCTCTGGTAGAACCAACACATGCA
>NW_009952648.1:0-622 GCF_000747805.2 Chaetura pelagica | reverse complement strand
CCTAGAAGCCCCCAAATCCACTGATTTCACCTGAAAATCCTCCTAGAATCGCCCCAAAAGCCTCTAGTTTCACCCCAAAATGCTTCTAGAAGCCTCAAAATGCTGCTGAATTCACCCCAAAATCCACTGATTTCACCCCAAAATCCACTGATTTCACCCCAAAACCCTCCTAGAAGCCCCAAAAGCCACGGATTTCACCCCAAAATCCACTGATTTCACCCCAAAATGCTTCTAGAAACCCCAAAATCTGCTGAATTCACACCAAAATCTGCTGATTTCACCCCAAAATCCACTGATTTCACCCCAAAATGCTTCTAGAAACCCCAAAATCTGCTGAATTCACACCAAAATCTGCTGATTTCACCCCAAAATGTTTCTAGAAGCCCAAAACTCCGCTGATTTCACCCCAAAATCCTCCTAGAAGCCCCAAAATTTGCTGAATTCACCCCAAAATCCACTGATTTCACCCCAAAATCCACTGATTTCACCCCAAAATCTGCTGAATTCACCCCAAAACCCACTGATTTCACCTCAAAATCCTCCTAGAAGCCCCCAAATCCACTAATTTCACCCCAAAATAGTCTAGAATTGCACCCAAATCCTCCTAGAAGCCCCAAAATCC
>NW_009952647.1:4058-8612 GCF_000747805.2 Chaetura pelagica | reverse complement strand
AGTGTTTCTCCCCTATCCCAGGGGCTGATCCTAGTGTTTCTCCCAGTGTTTCTCCCCTATCCCAGGGACTCATCCAGGTGTTTCTCCCAGTGTTTCTTCCCTATCCCAGGGGCTGATCCAGGTGTTTCTCCCAGTGTTTCTCCCCTATCCCAGGGGCTGATCCTAGTGTTTCTCCCAGTGTTTCTTTTTCTCCCAGTGTTTCTGCCCTATTCTGGGGGCTGATCCTAGTGTTTCCTCAGGTGTTTCTCCTCCATCCCAGGGACTCATCCAGGTCTTTCTCCCAGTGTTTCTTCCCTATCCCAGGGGCTGATCCAGGTTTTTCTCCCAGTGTTTCTGCCCTATTCTGGGGGCTGATCCTAGTGTTTCCTCAGGTGTTTCTCCTCCATCCCAGGGACTCATCCAGGTCTTTCTCCCAGTGTTTCTCCCCTATCCCAGGGACTCATCCAGGTGTTTCTCCCAGTGTTTCTTCCCTATCCCAGGGTCTGATCCAGGTCTTTCTTCCACTGTTTCTCCTCTATCCCAGGGGCTGATCCAGGTCTTTCTCCCAGTGTTTCTGCCCTATCCCAGGGGCTGATCCAGGTGTTTCTCCCAGTGTTTCTGCCCTGTCCCAGGGCTGATCCTGGTGTCTCCCTGCAGCTGCTGGGCTGTACTACCTGGCGGAGCTGATCGAGGAGTACACGGTTGTCACCAGGAGGATCATCAAGTACATGATCTGGGTGAGTCCCTCTGCTTGGAAAACTGGGGGGGGGGGGGGGTGTTCCTTCCCAAAAATCCCCCCCTGGGGCTGGCAGGGCAGCCCTGGCGTGGGACATCAGCTCCACATGGAGAGGGGACAAGCACTTGGGAATCTCCTCCTGCCCCCAGAGCAGCTCCAGTTCCTGAGGAGGGAGGTTGGTGACCACCAGGGTGACCCTATCTGCCCCCCCACCCGACTCCATGGGGCCCCCCCATGCCCCTGGCTGGGGAAACTGAGGCTCAGCCACAGTGTGTCCTACCAGGAGCCACAGCAGGGAGGTGGGATTCCCATTTGGAGCTTTCCCACGGAGCTGGGCCTGAGTGGGAGGTGGGTGGGGGAATGTGCTGCACCCTCAGCTCCACAGGGGGGAGTGGGAGGTGGGTGGGGGAATGTGCTGCACCCTCAGCTCACCACAGACCCCCAGGAAGGTGGTGGGGTCCCTACCTGTGCCTCCCCCAGGTGACCCCAGCCCCTCTCCCCCAGGTCTCCTCGGCCATCCTGGTGGGTCTCTACCTCTTTGAGCACTTCCCTGGATTCATGGTGGGTGTGGGGCTCTTCACCAACCTGGTCTACTTTGGGTTGCTGCAGACCTTCCCCTTCATCGTCCTCACCTCCTCCAACTTCATCCTGTCCTGTGGTGAGTGGGGATGGGATTGGGAGTGGGATTGGGAATCCTCCTTCCCCCCTCCCCGGGTGGGCTCTGGGGGGCAGCAGAGGTTTGGGTTTTGCTGCCCTGGCTTTTCCAAGGACTTTGAGCTTTGTGCCCGTGGCTTTAATTGCTCTTGATGATGTGGCTGAGATAACTGGGGGTCAAGGGCTGTGGTTGTGTGTCCTGGGAATGTCCTGGGAATGGCCAAGGCACCCTCTGCTCTGCTGCTGGGGAAGCAGATCCTGGCTGTCTCAAAGCTCCTCCTTGAGTGTTCCCTGGGTCTTGGGAAAGAGCAGCAGGGATTGGAGGGAAACTGAGAGGGGTGGAATTCCAGCCCAAGGCCAGGCTGGTGGTCAGCGTGAGGAGAAAGAAAAGCATGGAGGCCAGTTCCCACAATTAACCTGGAAGTTCATCAGGGTTTTGGGAAGGTCCTGGAGGGGGTGACAGTGCCCAGCTGGAGCCAGGGATTTTGCATCTTTCCAGTGGGCTTTGCTGGGATGAGCTGGTGGGTCAGTGGGGCCCACGTTTGGGTAGGGAGGATGTCCTGGTGTCCTGTGCCATCCATCTGACTCCAGAGCCCTGCTCTGCCTGATCCCATGGGACACCTTCAGCAGGGAGCAGGCAGGATTCCTTCCAGCAGGATCTTCTGGAGCCTTATCCACATTTCAGGGCTCTTCCTGCCTCTGGCTGGGGAGGAATCCTGCCCTGGGAGGATGGGGAGAGCCTGGCCCAGGCTGCCCAGGGAAGCTGTGGCTGCCCCATCCCTGGGGGTGTTGAAGGGCAGGTTGGATGGGGCTTGGAGCAGCCTGGGCTGCTGGGAGGTGTCCCTGCCCATGCAGGGGTGGGACTGGATGATCTTTAAGGTCCCTTCCCACCCAAACCAGCCTGAGATTCCCTGATTCTACAACTGTAGCTTCTCCAAGGCAGGATTTTATCCACACAGCTCTCCCGGGGATCAGAGCTGGATGTTCCTCTGGATCCCAGGTGACATCCCGAGGCTGGAGGGGACAATCAGGCAGCACCAGGCACAGCTCTGGGAGGCCTGGGGACTGTCCCTTTGCCTTGTCTCCACCACCCCCTGCTCCTGCTCTGCAAGAAGAGGCCCAAACAAGCTCCCATTCCTCTCTCCTGAGAGCCAGGGGCTGTTTTTCCTGCCCAGGACAGAATTCCCCCTCCCATCCCTCCCACCTTTCAGCTTGACTGGCTCTGCAGATGGCACCAGAGCAGCTGGCAGGGACCTGGGCTCTGCTGGGGGCTTTTTTTTGGTGGTGTTTTTTGTCCTTGCTGCTTCTCTCAGCTCCTCAGCAAGTGTCAGGCTGAGCTCCCCAGGGAGCCCTTGGGAAGCTCCAGAGGGATGAGGAGCTGGAGCAGGACTGGGATTGGGGGGGGGGGCATCTCCAGCTGCTGCCACCATTTCTCACCAGACGCGTGAAAATATTTTAGCAGCAGGATTCCAGGTGTGGAGGGGGAAGGGGAGGGGGAATTCCTCCTTGGAATACTCCAGTGGGGTGTTTTTCTAGGCCAGAGCCTGATTCTGCTGTGTTTTCCTTGGCAGTGCTGGTTATATTCAACCACTACCTGGCATTCCAGTACTTTGCTGAGGAATATTACCTGTTCTCCGAGGTGAGGGACCTTTGGGAATGATCCATCCTCTTCCCTGAGCTGCTGGAGCTGCCAGGGGGTGGGAGGGAGGGAGGGAGGGAAGAGGAAAATGCCCTTTTTTCCCTCTGCAGGGAGACAGGCTGGGGGTGTTTTTCACAGCCCTTCCCTGAGGATCCCTCTGCTGCTTCTCTGGGAAGAAGCTGCAGGATTTCTTCCAACGGGTGTCCCTCAGGCAGCAGCACCACATCTTTAGCACAGATCTTTTCTGCTGAGCTGCTAAAAACCAGGGAAAAAAAATAGAAAATGATGCTATTTTTAATACCTTTTCTGAGCCCCCCAACCAGGACTTCCCTTCTGGCTTTATTGCTCCTTATTGTGACCCTGGCTGTTCCCACTGCCAAGGCCAGGGGTTCCCAGAGCAGCTCATCCAGGCCCAACAGGAGCTGCAAATGTTACAAACACCCATAAAAAACCACAACAATATTTTAAAAAACCACATCTTTTTAAGGAACTTTCATACTTCTCCAGCATTTCCACACATCTTCCCCCACCCCAGGGCTCTGACTCCTCATCCCAGGCACAAACCTGGGTCTTGACTCCTCCTTTTAATGCCTGGAAGGTGTGGAAGGGATTTAATGAGTCACAAACCACAGCTAATTTGTGGCTGGTTTAATTATGCTCTTCCAGACCCTGGTTTTGGGGCCCTCTGGAGGGTGTTCAGGGCAGGAACCAGGGCTGTTCCAGCACAACCTCTGGAAGCCCCTGAGTGCATTTGATCCCAGGAGCTGGGAAAGAGAGGGTGTGGGTGGCACCTCGGGGGGTGCCTCACAGCTTTGGTGGGTGTGGGGGGGCCCTACTGGGCTCTCACATACCCCCCCTGCTCTTCCCACAGGTTCTTGCCTACTTCACCTTCTGCCTGTGGTTAATTCCCTTCGCTTTCTTCGTCTCCTTGTCAGCTGGAGAGAACGTCCTGCCTTCCACTGTGCAGCCTGGAGGTGGGGCCTCCCCTGCCCCCCTGCTGCCCCCCAGCTTTTCCCCCCTGTTCCCTCAGGACAGAGCAGGGCAGCTGGTCTGGAAACACCTTTCTGAAAGGGTTGGGCTTGATAAAAGGGCAGGGAGGGGTTGGGGGAGATGCCTTTGAACTGGAAGAGGGAAGGTGGAGGTGGGATCTGAGGGAGGAATTCTGGGCTGTGAGGGTGGGGAGAGCCTGGCCCAGGTTGCCCAGGGAAGCTGTGGCTGCCCCATCCCTGGGGGTGTGTTGAAGGGCAGGTTGGAGGGGCTGGAGGCAGCCTGGGCTGGTGGGAGGTGTCCCTGCCCATGCAGGGGTGACTGGATGAGCTTTGAGGTCCCTTCCAGCTCAAACCAGTCGGGGATTCTGGGATCTCAAAAGGTCTTTTCCAACCCAAATAATGTGATGTTAAAAGCTGAGGCAGGAAAAGCAGGGGGGGGTACTGTTCAGGCTTTCCATCCTGCCCCTCTCCTCCTCCATCCTGCCCCTCTCCTCCTCCTCCATCCTGCCCCTCTCCTCCTCCTCCATCCTGCCCCTCTCCACCTCCCTCACCCTGCC
>NW_009952647.1:0-2667 GCF_000747805.2 Chaetura pelagica | reverse complement strand
TGCCCCTCTCCTCCCCCATCCTGCCCCTCTCCTCCTCCATCCTGCCCCTCTCCTCCTCCATCCTGCCCCTTTCCTCCTCCTCCATCCTGCCCCTCTCCAGCCCCAGGTCCCTCTCATTTTCCCTGGATTCTCCTTCCAGCCCAGGAACTGGAGCTCAGGATTTGGGCCCAAACCTTCACACCTGGGCCTGGGAACACCCAGATGGAAAAAACCCTGGAAACTTCCCATGCTTTGAGGGCACCTCCCAGTGAGATCAGCCTCCCCATCCCAGGGGATGTGTTTGATTTTTCCTCCCTTCTCCCTCCAGACGACGTCGTCTCCAACTATTTCACCAAAGGGAAGAGAGGGAAACGCTCTGGGATCCTCCTCATCTTCTCCTTCATCAAAGAGGCCATCCTGCCCAGCAGGCAGAAGATCTACTGACCCCTGGAACTGTGAGAGCTCCAGCCTTCCTCCATGCCTCTGGGAAAGGATTTTCCTGGGAATACATACACAAGGAGATGGCTGGAGGTGCTGTTGGCACTGGACAGACACCTGGGGAGGGCTGGTGCCTTTTTCCATGGCTCCCCTGATCCCCTGGGACTGTGTGCAAGGAATTTTTGGCTCTAGCTGAGCACGAGGAGGGTCCAACCCCACCCTGGTGCTTCCCACCCTGCCTGGAAACCTGGGAAGTGTTGGCATCTCCTGGGATTTAAAGGCAGGGCTTGGTGTGGCTTGGCTGTGGGGGAGCTGCTCCCTCGGGGCACGTGGTGGGGGTGACCTGAGGTTTGCACAGAGCCATTAATTAACAACAAATAAATAGAATCAAGGATCCCAGGTGTCCCAACCCTCGTGTGTTCCCAGCTGGAGGAGGAGCTGGTGCTGGGAGGGGAGCAGGAGGGTGGGCTCCTCTCCCTGCTCTCCACAGGGACCTGACCTGGAAGGACTTGACGTGGCTTCTGTTTGATTTTAACCTTGGAAAAAACCCACTTTCCTCTTTGGGTTTGTGGGAAACCCCCCAGGAGTGACCAGCTGGGAGAGGCCATTCCATGGGGAGGGATTCCCTGCTCCACCCCAGCATTCCCAGGGCTGCTCCACTCCCAGGCTCCCTCCCTTCCTCCAGAGAACGACAAGACCTGATGGCACCAGGAAAGAGATGAACCTTTTGTTCTTTGTTCAGAAAAAACCCCTTTTCCCCCTTTTTTTGCTCAGCCCTGGTCACCTTCAGCCTGTGCCAGGGCTGGATCTCCCCGTGCTCACCAGGACACACAACTCCACACTTTGGGAAGGTGTTTTTATGAGGAGTTTCTGAGGAAAAGGGCTCATGTTTGGGGCAGCTCTGGCTGGGGGGGGGAGCCCGGGCAGGGTTTGGTGCTGATTCATGCAGATTTGGTTCCTGTCCCAAAGCTCCTGGTTCTTAAAGAGATGAACCTTTTGTTCTTTGTCATCAGAAAACCCCTTTTCCCCCTTTTTTTGCTCAGCCCTGGTCACCTTCAGCCTGTGCCAGGGCTGGATCTCCCCGTGCTCACCAGGACACACAACTCCACACTTTGGGAAGGTGTTTTTATGAGGAGTTTCTGAGGAAAAGGGCTCATGTTTGGGGCAGCTCTGGCTGGGGGGGGGAGCCCGGGCAGGGTTTGGTGCTGATTCATGCAGATTTGGTTCCTGTCCCAAAGCTCCTGGTTCTTAAAAAGCCCACGGGTGAATTTCTCCTTATGGGAGAGCTGGGATCCAGTGCCATCCCTCTGGCTCACATTCCAGCATTCCCAGCTCCTTTTCTCGGGTGGGTGTTGTGTGAGGAGCTCCTCCCTCTGCCCGTGCTGATCGGTTCTCTAATGGTTTGTAGGGAAGTGATGGGGGAAGCAGAGACCCGGGGAGGGGAGCAGGGAGCTCCTGGCAGGGGGAAACTCCTGGAAAAGCTCTTCCCAGAGATCCCAGACCTGTCATTTTGCTCCAAGGCCACAGGGTGGGGGACGCCGGGCTCTGTTTTGGCTCCAAACTTGATGCCAGAGGGATGGGAAAGGTCCTTGGGAGCCACCACTGGCACTGGGGACAACAGGGATGGCCCTGGAGTCTGGGCTCTTCTTTTTTGCAGCAGGAAGAGCAGAGCTCCAGGAATCCTGGGCCATGAATCCAGATGGGAATGGGAAGATCAGGAGCTTCTCTGTCCCTTCCACTCCCTTGAATCCCGGTGTTCCCGGTCACGTACCCAGCAGGTGGGAGTGGATCAGTGTTACTTCTCCAGGTGACAAGTCCATCCCCCCCTCCCCAGAGCCCCTCAGGTCACCGTGGGGTGTTGAATGACACATTTCCTGGGCTGGAGTCTGACAGGAGGGAAGCCTGAGGAATATTTATGAGGAAAAAAAACCCTCCAACCCCCAGTTCTTGGCCCTGAAACCCCAGGATCTTGGGAAAGCTGGGAAATAGGGACAGGAAATCTGTTATTCTCTGGGATGAGACAAGGAAGCTGCAGAGTCCAGCCCGGGGGTGAAAAAAAGCACCCAAAAAAAACCCCAAAAAGTGGGAATTGGCACTTGGATGGAGGGTCTGGGGGTGTGTGAATCCCTGGCTGCTCCTGCTGTGGAGGCTCCAGCTCAGCCTGAGGTTCCTGTCCCGTGGGAAAGGAGCTGGGATTGATTGTCATGGAGGGTGGGAGGGTGAAATGAGGGGAGAGGAATCCACTGGATG
>NW_009952646.1:0-494 GCF_000747805.2 Chaetura pelagica | reverse complement strand
ATCCCCAGAGGGGTCCCCATGTCCCCGGAGGGGTCCCCATGTCCCTGGAGGAGTCTCCGTGTCCCAGAGAGGTCCCCATGTCCCCAGAGGGGTCTCCATGTCCCTGGGGGGGTCCCCATGTCCCCAGAGGGGTCCCCATGTCCCCGGAGGGGTCCCCATGTCCCTGGAGGAGTCTCCGTGTCCCAGAGAGGTCCCCATGTCCCCAGAGGGGTCTCCATGTCCCTGGGGGGGTCCCCATGTCCCCAGAGGGGTCCCCATGTCCCCGGAGGGGTCCCCATGTCCCTGGAGGAGTCTCCGTGTCCCAGAGAGGTCCCCATGTCCCCAGAGGGGTCTCCATGTCCCTGGGGGGGTCCCCATGTCCCCAGAGGGGTCCCCATGTCCCTGGGGGGGTCCCCGTGTCCCAGAGGGGTCCCCACGTCCCCAGAGGTGTCCCCGTGTCCCTGGAGGGGTCCCCACATCCCTGGAGGGGTCCCCATGTCCCTGGAGGTGTCACC
>NW_009952645.1:0-552 GCF_000747805.2 Chaetura pelagica | reverse complement strand
ATCTCATCATCCCTGTATTCCTCGGGGACACCCTGGGGGGACACCAGGGGGTCCCTGTGGGGGACACAGCCATGGTGGCACTAGGAGTGGATGACACCGGTGGCCAGGAGGATGATGAGGATGAGGATGATGGTGCCCACCAGCCCCAGGATGACCAGCAGCTTCACGTTCTGCCACCAGTAGCGGCGGGCCACCTTCTGGGACGTGGTCCTGAAGTGCTCTGACTGTGGGGACACCACTCATGGGGACACCCGGAACCCCCTGCCACCCTGGGGACCCCCCTGCCACCCTGGGGACCCCTGCTGAGACACCAGGGACACCCACTGATACCCAGAGAAGACCTGCTGGGACCTAAGGGTCCCCACCTTGGGGACCCCTGCTGGGACCTCAGGGACACCTGGGGACAGCCCTACCACCCTGGGGTCCCTGTGCCACCTCAGGACCCCCAAGCCCCCCGCTCACAGTGGCCTGCAGGTCCTGGCTCTTGCAGTGCAGGGTCTCCAGGTTCTCCCCCCGCGCCAGGATCTGCTCCAGGTTGCGGCTCATGATGGA
>NW_009952644.1:7820-10806 GCF_000747805.2 Chaetura pelagica | reverse complement strand
GACCCACTGACCAACCCACTAACCAACCACTAAACAACCACTGACCGACCCACTGACCCATGGACTGACCCACTGACCGACCCACTCACCGACCCACTGATCCGCCCACGGGTCCTGCTGCCCCACGGACCGACCCACGGACCGACCCACTGACCGACCCACTGACCAACCCACTGACCAACCACTGACCGATTCACTAACCAGCGACTTACCAATCCAGTAACGAACCCACGGACAGACCGACTGACCAACCCACTAACCAAACACTGAGAAACCCACTGACCAACTCACTGACAGACCCACTAACCAACCACTAACCAAACACTCCCTCACTCCCTCACACTCCCTCACGTGACCTCACAACGGCCACCCGCCCCGTGGCCAATCAGCGCCGGCCGTGGCCACGTGACCAGGGCAGCCAATCCCTGCAAGGGAAGATGACGACAAGATGGCGGCGGGGGGACAAGATGGGGGGAAGGAGACACTAGAGGGGGGGGGCAGCCCTGCCAGCACCAGCTTTACAAGCACTACCTTCACCAGCACTAACTTTACCTTTACCAGCACTACTTTAACCAGCACTAACTTTACCAGCACTACCTTCACCAGCACCACCTTTACCAGCACCACCTTCACCACCTTCACCAGCACTACCTTTACCTTTACCACCACTACCTTCACCAGCACCACCTTCACCAGCACTACCTTTACCTTTACCACCACTACCTTTACCAGCACTGCCTTCCCTGGCACTGTCTTTACCAGCACTACCTTTGCCAGCACTACCATCACCATCACTACCTTTACCTTTACCTGCACTACCTTGACCAGCACCACCTTTACCACCACTACCTTCACCAGCACTAACTTTACCTTTACCTGCACTACCTTAACCAGCACCACCTTTACCAGCACCACCTTCCCCAGCACCACCTTCACCTTGACCAGCACCACCTCTCCCAGCCCCGCTCCAGCTCCGCTCCAGGACCCTCCAGCAGCCACAGCCCGTTCCTGGCACCGGCGGGTCCGGCTGCCGAGGAGAGACCGAGGCTGGTGGGGCTGGGGGGGAGAGACCCTGTCCCGGGGCTGAGCAGAGAGCGAGGAGACCCCTCTGAGAGACCCTGTCCCGGGACTGAGCAGAGAGCGAGGAGACCCCTCTGAGGGACCCTGTCCCGGGGCTGAGCAGAGAGCGAGGAGACCCCTCTGAGGGACCCTGTCCCGGGGCTGAGCAGAGAGCGAGGAGACCCCTCTGAGGGACCCTGTCCCGGGGCTGAGCAGAGAGCGAGGAGACCCCTCTGAGGGACCCTGTCCCGGGGCTGAGCAGAGACTGGGGCGGCCACGCTGAGGGACCCTGTCCCAGGGCTGAGCAGAGACTGGGGCGGCTACGCTGAGGGGAGCAGGAGCCGCGGGGCTGAAGGGCCTTGTCCTGGGTGAGGAGGAGAAACCGACCCTCGCACGGCAACATGGGGAGGAGAAGATAGGGGGGACAAGATGGCGGGAGGACACAAAATGGGGGGGGCTTTTCCAGCTGCGCTCGCAGCCCCCTCAGCCCAGCAAAGCCCCCCAGTTCAGCCCCCACCCCCTGTGCCCTCCCGCTCCCTGAGGAAACAAAAGTTCCGGAGCTTCCAAACCCCTCTGCTTTCTAACACTCCTCACCCAACTGGGAGGCTGGGCTGGGTAAGGATTCCCAGACCAAGACCCAATAACAACAAACAAGCCCTTATTGAGCAGGCTCTTTACTGCAGCGCTGGGCAGCACTGGGGATTCTCCACCATGAGTGCTCTGACCAGTTACTGAAACACCCCAACTCACACACACCAAAACCATGCACATTCAGGTTTATGTTAATAAGTTCCTAGAATTCTTTTACATAGTCATTTTATTTCCTGGAACTGGCTGTCTTCGTAACTATGCCTGCCCGAGGGTCTCCTGTGGGGTCTTTGTTGATTCCAGCCCTTTGTCGTCTTTGTCCTGGTCTCTTGCCCTGGTCCTGTCTCCAGCCTCCTGCTGGTAGATTCCCCAGGTGGGTCAGAACCAACATGAGTGTTGTCTGTAGGGCCACAGGTTCTTAGAAGACTTGATGTTATCACAACCTACAGGATGTTGCCTTCTAAAGGCGTGGCGACCTGGTTCAGTAGCGACTCAGCGACCCCTCCGGGCTGCTGGGCACATCAGCACACAGACACCAATGTGCTGGGTGGCAAAATGGCATTTGTTAGTGCGCAACACAGCCTTTTATACCCTGGCTCGTACCCTGAGTTAGCAGCATCACTTGTCTGCTTACTTCACATCCTAAGCCCCACTCCCTGGCTACATTTTTACCACAGGCTGCATTTTCCCACCACAGGATGTTTGGAAGAGTTGACACCACGGGTCCAGAGGAGCCGCCTTCTGCTTGTGATCTAAAACTCTCCCGAATTCTCCAGGAAATTCTCACCATCTGCCTCAAATACATTTATCTTCATTCCAACGGGTTTTTCACGTGACTGTTTCCTTGGCCTTCTCTTCAGGGTCTTTAAGGACACTGATGTTAAATGCTCCGTGGCCCTGCCAGTGATGGTGAATTTAATCCTGCGTGCTTGGGACACTTCTTCTCATCCTCAGCAGTGGAGACTGGACGGAATTCCAGGGGCCCCGTGTTGATGTAGAAGCCCCCATATTTGGTGGAAAGAGACTCCGGGATAAACGGATCGTACTGGAAAGCAGAGCAGAAGCTGTGGGCCCTGTGAGCTCTGTGACTTGCTGCTCCAGCTGAGCTGCTTGGAGGAGGCAGTGGGACTTGTGCTGCCCCAGCAGCAGAGGGGCTGGGCACACGCCTGCTCACCAGCCCTCTCCTGCCCCGCCGCTGCCCCAGGAGCTCTCCTTGCCCACCCTGGCACACTCCTGATGGCACACAGGGCAGCTTCCCCCCGCCTGCCTGCTCAGCCCCCCAGGCAGCTGCCTTGAACCCCCTCACACCTGCCCCAGCACTCACCGCTTCCGAGTTATC
>NW_009952644.1:0-1109 GCF_000747805.2 Chaetura pelagica | reverse complement strand
CCCCCCCCCCACCAACCCACTAACCAGCCACTGACCGACCCTCTGACTGACCCATGGATTGACCCACGGACTGACCCACTGACCAACCCACTAACCAACCACTAAACAACCACTGACCGACCCACTGACCCATGGACTGACCCACTGACCGACCCACTCACCGAACCACTGACCAACCACTGACAAACCCACTAACCAACCCATGGACTGAACCACCAACCAACGCACTAACCACTAACCAACCACTGACCAACCCACTGACCAACCACTGACCGATTCACTAACCAGCGACTTACCAACCCAGTAACGAACTCACAGACAGACCGACTGACCAACCCACTAACCAAACACTGACAAACTCACTGACCAACTCACTGACGGACCCACTAACCAACCACTAACCAAACACTCCCTCACTCCCTCACACTCCCTCACGTGACCTCACAACGGCCACCCGCCCCGTGGCCAATCAGCGCCGGCCGTGGCCACGTGACCAGGGCAGCCAATCCCTGCAAGGGAAGATGACGACAAGATGGCGGCGGGGGGACAAGATGGGGGGAAGGAGACACTAGAGGGGGGGGGCAGCCCTGCCAGCACCAGCTTTACAAGCACTACCTTCACCAGCACTAACTTTACCTTTACCAGCACTACTTTAACCAACACTACCTTTACCACCACTACCTTCACCAGCACCACCTTCACCAGCACTACCTTTACCTTTACCACCACTACCTTTACCAGCACCACCTTCACCAGCACTACCTTTACCTTTACCACCACTACCTTCACCAGCACCACCTTCACCAGCACTACCTTTACCTTTACCACCACTACCTTTACCAGCACTGCCTTCCCTGGCACTGTCTTTACCAGCACTACCTTTGCCAGCACTACCATCACCAGCACTACCTTTACCTTTACCTGCACTACCTTGACCAGCACCACCTTTACCACCACTACCTTCACCAGCACTAACTTTACCTTTACCTGCACTACCTTAACCAACACCACTTTTACCAGCACTACCTTTACCTTCCCCAGCACCACCTTCACCATCACTACCTTCACCAGCACCACGTTTACCAGCACCACCTTCCCCAGCACCACCT
>NW_009952642.1:5377-5671 GCF_000747805.2 Chaetura pelagica | reverse complement strand
TGCCCCAGATGTCCCCAGGCAGGTGTCCCCACAAGGTTGGCCTTTGGTGTCCCCACAGTGTCCCCATGTGTCCCCTGGTGTCCCCAGGTGTCCCAGGTGTCCCCATGTCCCCAGGTGTTCCCAGGCAGGTGTCCCCAGGTGCCCTAGATGTCCCCCAGCAGGTGCCCCCAGGTGTCCCCAGGTGTCCCAGGTGTCCCCAGCTGTCCCAGGTGTCCCCAGCAGGTGTCCCAGGTGTCCCCAGGTGCCCCAGATGTCCCCAGGCAGGTGCCCCCAGGTGTCCCCAGGTGTCCCAGG
>NW_009952642.1:0-1346 GCF_000747805.2 Chaetura pelagica | reverse complement strand
CCCCCGGCCGCCCCCCGAGGCCCCTCAGAGCTCACTTGGGTGACTTGAGGTCCCGGTGGATGATCTTGTGGAGGTGCAGGTAGTTCATGCCCCCGGCGATGCCCATGGACCAGTCGACCAGCAGGGAGGGGGTGACCTTGCGCCCCGCGCGCAGCACCTCGTACAGCTGCCCCTGGGCGCAGAACTCCATGATGATGCAGTAACAGGGCGCCTGGGTACACACCCCCCTGCGGGGCACGGCACCTCAGCACCCACCCCGGCGGGCACCCGGGGCCTCCAGGGCACCCAGCAGCTCCAGAGCAGCAGACACCTCTAGGGCACCCAACTTATCCAGGGCATCAAACACCTCTGGGGCACCCAGCAGCTCCAGGGCATCAAACACCTCCAGAGCACCCAACATCTCCAGGGCACCCAACTTATCCAGGGCACCCAGCATCTCCAGGGCACCTCAACACCTCCAGGGCACCCAGCAGCTCCAGAGCAGCAGACACCTCCAGGGCACCCAAATTATCCAGGGCACTCAAACCTCCAGAGCACCCAGCATGTCCAGGACATCCAACACATCCAGGATATCAAACACCTGCAGGGCACCCCAACATTTCCGGGGCACCCAACTTATCCAGGGCACCCAGCACCTCCAGGGCGCCCAGCATCTCCAGGACATCAAACACCTCCAGGGCACCAAACACCTCCAGAGCACTCAGCATCTCCAGGACATCAAACACCTCCAGGGCACCAAACACCTCCAGAGCACTCAGCATCTCCAGGACATCAAACACCTCCAGGGCACCAACACCTCCAGGCCACCCAACATCTCCAGGACATCCAACTTATCCAGGGCACCCAGTATCTCCAGAGCACCCAGCAGCTCCAGGACACCCAACACCTCCAGGGCACCCAGCAGCTTCAGGGCATCAAACACCTCCAGGGCACCCTGCAGCTCCAGGGCACCCCAACACCTCCAGGGCACCCAAATTATCCAGGGCACTCAAAACCTCCAGAGCACCCAACACCTCCAGGGCACCCAACACTTCCAGGACATCAAACACATCCAGAGCACCAAGCATCTCCAGGGCACCCCAACACCTACAGGGAACCCAGCATGTCCAGGGCACCCCAACACCTCCAGGGCACCCAACATCTGCAGGGCTCCAAAGCTCCACCAGGGCACCCAACTTCTCCAGAACACTCGGCTTCTCTGGGACATCCAACCTCTCCAGGTGTCCCCACACCATGACCATGTCCTCCTCATGATGTCCCCATGACCTTGCTCTCCCCATGGTGTCCCAAAACACAACCATCCTCTCCTCATGGAGTCCCCACACCAGGATGATGCCCCCCCATGA
>NW_009952641.1:0-7246 GCF_000747805.2 Chaetura pelagica | reverse complement strand
TTTCAGTGAAGAAGCTCTTCCTGACATCCAAGCTAATTGGTGCAACTTGAGGTGCTTATCTCTTTTCCTGTCACTTTTCGCTTTATTGAACAGACCAATCCCCACCTCTTTGGTCACTTGAAGTGTCAAACGGCTCCAGTGTCAGCACATCTGCATCAGGGTAGAATATTGGCAAAAAAGGGACCTTGGCCCATCAACCAAGCCTGTCCAAGTCCCTCTGCAGAGATTCCTTGCCCTCAAGCAGATCGACACTCGCACCCAACTTGGTGTCATCTGCAAACTTACTGAGGGTGCACCCCATCCCCTCATCCAGGACATTATGAAGATGTCAAACAGGATTGGCTGCAGTACTGAGCCCTGGAGAGCACCACTTTTGTCTGGCTTCTAAGTGCCTTTAACTCCATTGACAGCAAGTTCTTGGGCATGGCCATTGAACCAGTTAACCCAGGAAAGTGTATTTCTCCAGGACAATGCTGTGGTTGTGTCAGGTTGCTGAGGAAAGAGTACTTAATTCTTCTCAGAAGGATGCCCTTTTAGCTAACTTAGATTGTCACTTAACGGATAAGACTGAATTTGCCTTTAAAACAACTACAGTAAACAAAAGAAATAAAAAAAAAAGCAGTGGATTGATAATTTTTCCTCTGCATTTGAAAGTCAGTATTTTAAGTGAACAAGCAGTTATAGTCAAGTTACAGCTTCCTAAAGCCTGAAAACTCATAGATGTCTTAATTGGAAGTGTTAATAAAATCTGTTTTGCCTAAACTGTAGTTTTAGGAAGCTGGGAAGTCATGGCCGTGATTCGTCCAGAGCTGTATCTTTAATTCAGATCTTGTAAGGTATTTGTCAGCAGTCTGTTGACACATTTCTAGTCAGTTTGAAGTTAAAGGCTTGACCTGGTAGTGCAACATTGCAGGTTAGCTGTTCTGTAGAGAGGGCTAAACTCGGTTGTTCCGGGTAGAGGAAGTTCAACTTACTTCTTAATATATAAAGTTTCATGAAATTCACCTAAATTTATAATCTAATGAATAAGCCCAAATATAGCTGTCTCTGTATGGTGAGATATGCATCTGATGATTTGGCAAATGCAGGTTTAACATTGGAAAGTAGTTTTCAGGATGCCAGTTGATAACTGAAAATGTGCTGTTGTGCCCATTGGTTGGTGCTCTTAGATAGGGAAGTTGAGACATAGTGAAGTCGGGAGTGTTGGTGGTTGATGTTGCCTTGCCCTTCCAATTGTGACAATGCACTGAGCATTCATGGGGAATGTGAGATTAACATACCTATTAGTAATCTCTTGTACCACGTGTCTCTTTGCTTTCCACCTTTCTTTTTCCTGTGTTCCTTTTGTTAATTTCCATTTAAGTCTGGCTTTTAAGCTATCTAGGACTAAATGTCTTACCACAGTCTTGTGTGCTGGTAATATAGATAGTGCACTGCATCACTTGAACTCCTTTGTTGTAACTGGCATAAATTTTCTGAGTAGTTGATAAGTTGGGTGTGTGGGGTGTTGTTGTATTGGCTTTTTTTCTTTCTTTGGTGTGTGGGCAAGTAGGGGTGTCCTTAACTAAGTTAAAATTAATCTTGCATTTGGGATTTCTTTAATTTTCTCTCTGAATACTTGCTGGAGTTTCTTCCTGCTTAGTTGAAGAAGGAAATAAAAGCAACTTTGACTTCTTTATTTGAAGAATAGCTACAATCTCTTATTTCTGTGTGGAAGTTTGTTAACATACAGGGAAAATAAGAAAGAATGGATTTCTGAAAAAAAATAAATAAATTACAACTTAACAAGGATTAGCTAATGGACTGTGATGTTGCAGAACATTTGTCTTGATTATGCTTCAGATGTTTTTTCAACACCTTCTCAACCTCTGTTACAAAGCTTAAAAAAAACTTACTGCTAATTGTGAGTGATTGAGAGCAATTATCTGTGGTCAAACTGTAGGCATATTTGAAGCGGGAGAACAGATTATACTTCTTTTAACTTTATAGATGTAAACATTTTAGAAGAAACAAATTAATGAGGGTGGATGCGTGAATGACATTGAAACTAATTTGGAAGTTTTCTGTGAAGTCCAGTCATTTATTTAATTCCAAACTAAACAGATGTGGTCCAATTGTGTCTTTTGTATTTTGATTTTTGTTCCAGGGTTTTGCTAGAATGGCTTCAGAGATAGGGTGTGAGAAAAGTCAAGACTGGGGATCTGCTGGTTTCGGAGGTGTGTTTAAGGTGGAGTGGATTCAAAAAGAAAGCATTCCTTTTCAGTTTGCACACAATTTGCTGAACCCTTGGAATGACAATAAGAAAGTACAAATAAGCAGAGATGGCCAGGTAATGTTATTCACTAGTAAAATATTTTTACTTGGTGGAACAGTGTGTTCTTTCTTAGCTTGTGTAGCATTGATGTTTCTCTCCAGTGTTGTAATAGGTCTGTTCATCTGAATCACAGTTCATTGATGTACATGGTATGTTCTGCTGATGCATTACTGTTAGAGCAATGCAGACTTTTTGATAAAATCAGAAAGCAGTTTCTTGATGAGTGTATTTTAAGCCACAAGATTAAAAGCTGGATGCTTAAAAAAATAAATGTTTTTTGAAATTCTTTGGTTTGGTCCTGGAGATTTTTTTCCCTGTTTGGTTCAGATTTGTTCCCTGAGATGGCCTGTCCCACCCAAATAACTGTTTGTAATTATGGCTTTGCTTTTTCTTCCTGTCAAGATTTCTGTAGAGAATCTTGAAATTGGAGGTAGCATAAAGCTTAGGACAGTTCCCCAATTTGTTAAAGCTAAATGCAGCTACAAAAAGCTGAAAGAGAACTGGTACAGGAGTTCTTTGTGGCAGTTTCTATGTTCTTTCTAGTCTCCTCCCAAAATATCTTCATGATAAGATATTTGAGAAGTAAACTTTTTGTGTCATCTGCTCATTATTTCCACAAAACCTCTCCAGTTCTCCTCTCTCTAGATAAGACCAAGAGAGTCTTCATGATCTTAAAAAAAGCCCCCTCAAAACAAGAAATCTGCTTTATACTAATCTCTACAGTTCCACCAAGAGCGCCTCTATTACTCAGGACCTGCCTTTCCACATTCTTGATCACACCTGAAGGAACTGAACTTAAAAGATGTGGAGTTAAGTTTAGTTCATAAGGAATTGACCTGTGGGAGGTCCAGAGTATATGGTGAATATGTTCTTGTATGTGGTGGTGATGTGTTCACTCAGAATTTTTAAGAATTATTATCTTACTGTGAATGACAAAAAAACGCCAAACAACCTGTAGGCCAGGGTTGCTTCTGAAAGATCTTTTTTAATCTTTTTATCTCCTCTTGAGCCTTAGTAAAAAAAAAAAAAAAAGAATCCCAGTGTGGGGAGTTCTAATGTATGTCTCAATAGCAAGGGAATGAGCTCTTTCAGAAAGGCTGAAAGCAATCACCAGTAGTTTCACCTAATAATTCTGTTGTAGTTCCTGCATATTCAGTAGTAGCAACACAAATAATTTCTCAAATTTCCTACTACTTTTTAGGAGCTGGAGCCACAAGTTGGAGAGCAGTTGTTGCAGCTTTGGGACCGTATTTCTTTGGCAGGAAAGAACTCACCTGAGCAAGTCAAGTAATGTAATAGAGGTAGTTATTTCATGCATTACTTGCTGGTTTTTTGATAGAGGAAAAGCTGTCTGTGTACAATGTATCATTACAGTGCTGTCTTTCCTTTGTAGTTTGTGGAAAACCAGGTCTAGTTAGTACTAAATATTCTCTCTCATTTTTTTTTAGCTGTGGTTGTTGAAATGTCATCTGTAACCACTAAAACCAGCATTGTGCCTACAATGCAAAGATGAGAAAGAAGATGATGCAACAAGCTCTTGGAGTTGTAGTCCTGCTGTGCAGCTGGCAAGGGAAAAATAAGAGGGGATTATGTTGATTTCAATATTTCCTTGTCTTAACAAATGTCACAGTGTTGTTCACCAGCCTGTTTCTGACTGAATTATTTTTCTACGGTAGTGTGCAGCTGATATTTAAAAACATGGCTAAGTTGAAAAACAAGTTTTAAAATGGACCACATGTAAGTTGTTTGTGGGTTTAAAATAGCAGAGTAGACAGTTAAAATATTCATTTTACGTTTAAAGCTTTCACATATAAGTTGTTTGTGCATTTAAAATAGCAAAACAGTTAAAACATTCATTTTACATTTAAAACTTTCTCAACAGAGAAAGATGTCCGAGAGAGGCCAGTGTGATACTAATTAGTCAGTTTTGTGGTTTGTGTAAAATAAATTGAGAGTAGGTATCTCCAAATACACTGGAATATTTTGTAAGCATTTTTTGAGTTTCTATACACAATGAGTGGGTTAGTCCAGTAGTGTTTCCAGTTTCAGTTATTTTTCACCTGTAAAAGGTCCTCACACGTTGGCAAGCTGAAACAGTCTTCCAGAAGCCTGCTGACAAGATGTATTTTGACTTGGGCATTGTTGGAAGATCTTTAATTATTAAATAAACAAACAAATAAATAAATAAAAATTACCAGTACAACTTTTTTTTTGTCTTTCAATGGAGTCTTCACACTCATTCTGTACCTCTTCTTTCATTTTCTTTGTTCTTCTTTACTACTCTTATTCTGTTTTATTTTGCTTCTGCTTAGTCGTTAATGTACTGTATAATAAGGCTGTTACAAATTCCATCTTCTCACTCTCAGCACTGTTTGTGATCATTCTTAGATTAAAACAATAGATATTTTCCTTCTGAGTATGTATGTTTTTCATGTCTGCTGAGAAGATTTGCACAACTCAACGTGCTCTGTGTATTGAGTCTTGCATTCTGTTCTAGAATGTATAAGCAGTTGGTTTTGGCTTTTCAAGACTAACTGGGTCCTTGTACGGCTAGTGTTGGCTAACACAGTATTTCTGGAGACAGTGCCTGCATCACAGCTGTGAGGCTCGTAATGCCTTACAAAATACTTCCAGGCCCTTGCCCACAAAGGAATGTGGGGTAGTATTGCCTTGTGCAGGATCCTGGGGCCCCATACACACCAAGGACAGAGCTGGAACAGAGGTGGGGTGTGATGTTTGGTTAACAAGCCCAAATAGCGTTTCTGTGACTCGATGACAAAAAGGACAGTCAAGCCAAGGACTCTGCATGTCCTAAGGTCTTTAGCTGGTCCAGGACACTTGTGTGGAGAAGAGGTTGTGCCTTGCTGCCTTAGTGAGAGTCATGGTTGTGTAAGTCTTTCCATGCCCAGGTGTTAGTTTTAGCCCAGTCTCGTGAAATCCCTTGTTGTTACAACGCAGATGATTGGACCACTGATCTGTATTTTTCTCTATACAGTTACTTAGAGGTAAACTGTTCATCCATGGAGCTGTTGCTCTGGTGTCTGTTACAATGTCCTGAACCTGTAACTTGGCAAGGCTGCCTTAAGCCCAGGCATTCTGGTATCAAAAGCGGGATGGATATACTGTCCATGGCATCATGACAAGCCCAGATCTTGTGGTGGGTGCCTGAATTGAGTATTTTAAGAGCTTGCCCTGCCCACTGACATGAAACTCAACTTTGATTAGAGAAAGTCAGAAAGACAGAAACGTGAAGGAAAGGCTGCCCTACTTAGGTCTCTTAGCCCATTGCCTTTGAGATACCGAGCAGCATTTGAAAGCAGCCAAGGCCATTGAAATGACCTATGAAAAAGAGCTGTCCCACAGCCAGTCAGACATTGGGGCTACAATAGAGGAGAAAATCTAGCCTCTGCCTGTGTCAGGCAGGTGTCAGGCTAATATGGAGAAAGTAGAGGAACACATGGTGCCACATAGAGCAGTCTCTGACTGGGAAAACCAGCCGTTGTCTGGAAGCTGTGGAAAACCAATTCTTTGTAGATACAGAGCCAGAAGACAGGTATGATAGTTATCAGACCCAGACTCAGGCAATGCTGTGTCAGATTCCTTTCTTCCTGAAGATTTAGTAATCTGAGCAGCTGCTGAAAAAAGAACATAATGCTACTGGAGTTATGACAGGCTTCCCTGCCTGGATTTTTATCTGCACAGACCTAGACAACGGAGGAAGGAACTCCTTGTGTATTCGTGCTTTTTGTATTAGTTTACATGCAGTTAGTAATGAAAAATCCCTATCTTGTAACTCAGCAAGGATAGCATTTCAGTTTCTGGTGTCTTCAGCAGCTTAGCACTGTTAAGTTTTAACATGCCCTGAAAACATACTGAAAGAGGTGTCATCACTTTATGAGAATTACTGTGCTGTGCCCACAAATTTTGTATGAAAGAGTGTTATACTTTTTATTATGAGAGGCCTAGGAAGTTGATAAGAATGCCCAATCTAGAAAGGAGAGAGAAGAGCCACAGGACACCTTACAAGCAGGCTGTGAAGCTTCCAAGAGACTCATGAACTGATGCTCTAGGTTATTTTCCTGGTTACCTACATTGATTGAATTTAACTGATGGAAGCGAAACAAAAGAAATGTGGCCAGTAGGCCAAGGGAGGTGAGTCTGCTTCTTTACTCAGCTTTCAGGAGATCCCACCTGCAGTTCTGTGTCCAGTTCTGGAACCCCCAACTGAAGAAGGACATGAAGCTCGTGAAGGAAGTCCAGAGAAGGGCTGTGAAGATGATCCCTGTTTCCTAGCAGGTTTATAATATTTAAAAAAAACTAATTAATTTATTCTTTCAATAGTTTACGCATGAATTACATGTATTTATGAAGAGATATATACAGCCAGTACCTATCTGGTTACAAAATTCTTCGATGTCTAAAATAAAAGCATATAATAACGTGGGTTTTTTTGTAATTAATAAGCAGAAAAAAAGTACTAATCTTGTGCTATTTCACTTGCAGAATATTAGCTTGTCAGTGATTCTTGCATTGTATTTCAAGAGGCAACACTAAAATATTTTTTATAATCACTAAGATACTATTTTGCAGTGAAATTCACACAATGAAATTATACAGTGCATAATGGATAATTTCATTTCATAAATGTGCAGTTCCTTTTATCTCAGTAGTAATATCTTTAGTGGAATTTTATAGTACTCACAAGAAAAAAATATTCTGCAAAATAAGAAGAAGCCAGAAAAAACTACTACATAGTAAAAGTGTTTCTAAGGAGGGTAAAATAAGAATGTGTAGTTGTATTTGAAAAGATAGACGCTGCCTTTTAATGCTTCTAATAAAGATACTTACGGGGTGATAGAAGCACAGGTAGCAGTAGAAGGAAGTAATCTCTCTCTTTACTCCAGAGATTACTTGTTTTGAGTAGGCCTCACC
>NW_009952640.1:912699-919406 GCF_000747805.2 Chaetura pelagica | reverse complement strand
GCTCTTTGGAATGCCAGTAAACAACCCAACAATTTTCCTTCCAAGAATGAGGGTCTCTCACTGCCTTTTTTGGAGAGAGGAAAGCACCAGCCATTCTTGGGACTTAGATGTTTGGCTGGATTCTGCATTTGGATGAAGATTTCCAGGCCATTTTGGCCCATGTGGGATGACAGACAGTCACTGCCATAGCAGCAACATCTGGAAAATTAAGAGATTCTGAGGGACAAAGACCCACCTAGCAACTTTGCCAAAAGCCCTTCACAGTCCTGGCACTCCCCTGTTCTCTTGGTTCATCCCACAGAAGCATGTCCAGGTCCCAGTTCAGATTATGGCCCCAGTGTCACTGACAGGAGGCAGTATGTGGGGAGAGGAAGCCTCCACTCTGAGGATCACCCACACTTTGCAAACAGGAGCCTGCAGGGGATGTGTTATTGTGTGTTTCTGTGACACACACCAAAAGACACGTGATGGGGGGCGAAATTCACATCCAGACTGCATGTAAGTGTCCAGTGTGGGTATCCATGTCGCAGTGGTGTCTGGAGAGTGATTTAGTTGGCCAAAGGCATGTGCTGCCTCACAGTGACTTGAATCCCACCCCAGACCCCACTGGCTGTACTGAGCAGTGCTCCACTTGCTTTAACAAGACCTGGGACGTCTCAACGACAACATTTTGGTGCTTGGAATTTGGCACTGATTTCCAGTCAGGAAGTCCATGCCAGGATGGAAGTCCATGGCCTTCCCAGGTAATTAGACACTGCCCATTAGATGGCAAGAGTTAGATTGGTATGTGCACATGTGTGTGTGTCTTCACTTGTTTGCTGCTGTCCCAGCGAGGACTTTGTGCATGAGGAAAGGCTGCACTTTTGGGTGACACTCCTGTTTCCACTGTGCACCAATGGGCAGGGTCCTTGAAGTGGGTGGGTGACTGCTTTGCCTCAGTGGTCCTTCATCCATCACTATAATAGGAACACTTTCTGACCAAGTTTTGTAGCTGCCTAGTCAGATTTCCTCACTGTCCAGAGGCTTTAATTTCTGCTCATGTAGAGCTAAAGCATTCAAGGGGGCATCTGTGTTCCTGGAAATGTTATCATGCACAGAAGGGATCTGTTGCTGCTGCAAATGTTTGGTTATCTCTGGACTTGGGATGTAGGTATTTTTATGGAGAAAATTAGCTGGCAGGAATTACAGAATGACATAACATCTTCATTGACTTTAGGCAAAGCTCTATATATGCCGTATACACCATACGTTTTGGGGAAGGAGCTTCAGGCACCTTCTAGTGATGAAGCAAAGCTGAGTTTTGATTACAGCCCCATTTTGTAAGACTCACCTTTAGCAAAATCAAAAAGTTCAGAGCCTTTCTCTTACAGACAGTCCACCACAACATCATGTTAGAAAAGCAGTAGTATGACACAGGGGGCAAAAGGCATGTTTTATGAGAGAGGAAACAAAGTAACACAAATGAAAATGCAAAAATGTTTTCTTCTGTTGTTGGTGGAACAGTGTGTTTTATTATGGCTGCATGCAATGGGAATATTAGGTCTGATCTTCAGAAGTGCAAATTAAACTGCTGATTTAGATTATCACATTTCATGCATAGTAACTTTACAGGCTTTGACTTTTCTTCTTCATTGTATGTAAAACTTTTATGAGTTACTAGCCTGTTTTTGTCAACTATATTTTAGAAGTGAGAGGATTATTCCTGCTATTATAGCAAAGGAGGCATTTTGCTGCTAGGAAAGTTGAGCGTTCTATTCTATTTCCCTTATACTCCAGCATGAAGCACAATTAAGACAGAAATGTTCAGTTTTATGATGCTCTTGTGTGGGGAGCTAATTTTTTTCCCCCCACTTCATTTTTCAGGGATTCTCAAAGGATTTTACAAACTCTACACATTTGCCTAGCACACTCTGTAGTGGCATAAACGAAGACCTCAATGGGTGCTTTGGCTTTCATGCTTTAGTAATTCCACTTTATCTTACTTCGAGTTTCAAGAGCCCTGGAATTTCCTGGTTAATATTCTGGGCTTATAGGTAAATTTTGCTCACATGAATTTGGGCAACTTGTTCCTTTGGTGGATAAGCAGAGTGGAACAGAGGCCTGGGTTTTTTAAATCAAGGTATGTATTATTTCAAGGAAAATTTTGTTTACAAGAACAATGCACAGGTTCACCTCCTGAACTGCTAGTGGGAGACAACCTGTGATGAGTAACATTCAATGCCAATGAAAGAAAACTTTTTTTTTGCCTGTAGGGAATGAGTAAACACTCCTAAGGAAATAATTTCATTAATAACTTTTCAAACACCAGCCTTTTGTTTTAGCCTGACTTCCTATGAAAACATGCTTTGTCGCCTTGTGTCTTATGTGGTTGTTGCCTCTAATAATTTTTGAATCCACTTGCTGATTTTTATTGAACTTGATATAATAATTGAAGACTTAGAAATACAGTCAAATGATGTCAGGACACCTAGCCCAGCACCCTGCCTTAGACAGTGGCTATGGACCCAGGGAACCACTCCTGTTACTTTCCTAGGATTCTTGCCTAGCATCCAGGCCTGGAGGCTCACAGATGTTCTCAGCCTAGATTACATTATGTAAAATTGTCCTAAGTAAGGAAACACGTGAAGGAGACAGGCTGATATTTTCTCATTCCCTGCCTTGCCTCTTGGGCACTGGCCAAGAAAACTGCTGTGGAGACCAGCACATAAACCTTGCTTGTAGGAAGAAATTGAGGAACTGAAATATCCTAAGGCTTCAGGTGGCTCTGTGGCAGCCACACAAAAATATCACCTTGATGATGCAGGTGAGACGAAAACTCCTGGTCTGATCTTATGTGTATGAGCAGGCCAAAGTGTTAAACAGCATCTGCCCTGCACTGAGCTCTGCAGCTTCCAGGCCATCCCAGGAGACAGAGATTATCACCTCCTGGCTCTCACAGCCCAGGGGAGTTTGTACTGGGCACACACTCTTTCTTTGGCCTTGAACAATGGAAGAAATTAAATGTACATTGAATTTCTTTCCCATGGGCTGTTTCCGTTTTTATACACAAGGATAATTTATACAAGAAAATGTAACATTCCTGATTACATGCAGCATTTAAGAAAACAGTCAGACTTCCAATTTGAAAAGAACAAAATTACGTAGGAGATGAGGGGCTATTTTTTTGTTGATTTTGACTTCTGAGTCATCAAGTTAGAACAAAGGCTTGTGACAAAAGCACTCACTCTATATGGAGGGTGAAAATCAACTAAAAATAAATGCAAACTGAAAAGGAAAGACAGCATCTATAGGGGCCCTGTTCTCTCTCCACACTAATTACTGAGTTGCCAGGAAAATCCATGTGGAAGTGCAACTTCTTCCAAAAGGCACCTGGTGAAGGAAACCCTGATGCGTGTTATGTGAGGATGTAAAAGTCCCTCCTGGTCAGAGAGGGGGCCCATGTTTTAGGAAGCTGTGCTCTGGCTGGAGGTTCTGGTGGCAGTGTCACCGACTCTTTGCTCAACTCAGCCCGATGACACCAACAGCACAAGAAGATCAGCACACAAGCTAGAAAGCTGTGTGAATGTGTGACCACTGTGGCATGAACCTCAGCAGTCACAGGCAACCCAAAACTTGCTTCAGAGCTTTGCAAGTATGACCAGAAACACCCCAAAGAAGGCAGTGATATTGGAAATAGCTGAAGCCTTTGTCGATGCCCCTTGCCCAGGCACTGGCCTGGGAACAACTGTGGAAAAAGCAGCTTTCTCCACTGGAAGAAGAATCTTTATTAGAATGTAGCAAAGAAGAACTAGCAGCACACAAGCTAGAAAGCTGTGTGAATGTGTGACCACTGTGGCATGAACCTCAGCAGTCACAGGCAACCCAAAACTTGCTTCAGAGCTTTGCAAGTATGACAAGAAACACCCCAAAGAAGGCAGTGACATTGGAAATAGCTGAAGCCTTTGTTGATGCCCCTTGCCCAGGCACTGGTCTGGGAACAACTGTGGGAAAAGCAGCTTTCTCCACTGGAAGAAGAATCTTTATTAGAATGTAGCAAAGAAGAACTAGGACCACATTAAACCAAGTTGTCCAGTTTGTCCCTTTGGCCAGCATGTCTCAGCCTCGTCCTGATGTGCCTCTTCCAGCAGTGAGTTGGCAAACATCAGAGTCTCCCAGAAGTGCCTCCCCACACTCTTCACTGTCTATACAGAGGAGCTGGGTTCCCTGTCTAGGTGCTTGTCATGGTTTGGGCCTAACCTGAGAACAAAGAAGCAGCCATGTGGCCACTCACTCACCATCCCTCCTACAGGCACACACACTGGGATGGGGAGGACAAAGGCCAATCAGAATTTTGTGGGTTGAGACAAGGGGCAAGAGGGTCTCACTCACCGATTAAGGTCACAGGCAAAACAGACTCAACTTGGAGAAAAATAATTGAATTTACTACTAATCAGATGCAAACAGGACACAGACAAAACAAAGAGCAGTGCTTAAATAAATGCCTTACCTCCACCCCTCCCTTCTTCCCAGGCCCAAATCCCTTTGTTCCTGGTTTCTCTCCCTCCTTCCCCCCAGCGGCACAGGGGGACAGGGGATGGGGTTTAGAGTCACTTCACAGGCTGGTGGTTCCTGCTGCTCCTGCCTCCTCAGGAAGAAGGATTCCTGACAGTCCTGCCCTGCTTCCCCACAGGGTCCCTCCCATGGGAGAGAGTCCTCCATGAACCTCTCCTTCATGAGTCCTTCCCACAAGGCCCAGAGCTGCTCCAGTCCGGGCTTCCCACAGAGTCATGGGTGCTCTGGGAACAGTCGCCTCCCCTGGCTCAGGATCCTCTAGGGATGCAGATCCAAGTCCATTGGCTGCAGGTCCACAGTTGCCCCTCCGGGTGCCTTCAGAGGATGCTCCCCCACGTTCGTCCATGAATGCAGGGGACAACCTGCCATTTCACCATGGGCTGCAGGGACACTTGTGCTTGGGCACCTTCTTCCCCTCCGCTCTGGCACTGGTCTCACCTCTCCAGCTTAACTCTTCTATTTTACTCTTTGCTCTCAGGTCTTATATCAGTTCTTTCATATGTTAATCACAAGAGTTGCATCCCTTGTCTCTCTCTAAGTGGCCACCTGAGCAAGGGGAGCTTTCAGTAGCTTCTTAGAGGAGCCACCCCTGGGTCCCCTTCCCCGCTACAGAAACCATGCCAGAACCACAGTGCTCAAATAAACACCTGCTTAAGAGCAATTAGTAAAAGCCTCAATCTCACCCTTTGCTTTGCTGCGGAACTTCCTCAGCTAAAACTTTCCAGGATCCAGCCTTGGACCTAAAGACATACGAGGAAATTTCCTCTTTTTTTGCTCTGAAAACGTTTTGCTTTATAGCTACAGATAAAGCTCCAGTTGGGATATTACCCTGTCCTGCATTTGCTGCTGCCCCGTGTTTTGTGTCTGATTCCTTCCCTAGGAGCTGCTTCTTCATGTGGAGATGGTGCTTGGCACATGGAAGCACCATGTCATTGCCATGGGGGGCTCTTTTGATCCATTGCTTTCACTGCTGATATTTCTCACCATTTTATCAAAAAGATCTAATCATATTTGGTGGTCTCTCCACAGTGTCATGCTCTGCAGCAAGTCTTCGTGAGCCACACAGACCCCTCTGGAGGCCTCACGTTGGGTATGAAAGATGTGACCTAAAGAGCCAAACTAGATGAGCTTCAATTGCACTATGTTTTATATGTTAAAACCTTAGTTGGGGTTGAACAGGCTTGCTGTAATCTACCCCACTGCCTGATGTTAACTGTGCTCAGAATATCAACATCCAGAGGATGAAGCAGTAGGCAAGAGCTCATTATTTCACCTGTATCACTGTGTTAGGATGTGGAAAAAAAGCTGTCACAGAACCACATTGTCAGTGTTTTTTCCAGCATGTATGGCCAGGCAGCAGGGAGAAGCATGGAGAGTATAAAAACACTCCGGCATTTGTGCACATGCAGAGGTGTTTTTCTGACCCAGTGGCATACAAAGTTAGCCACCAAACACCATCCTCTTACTTCCCTTGGCTGACCCCTGTGTGGATGTCCTTTTCTTAAAGCAAGACCTGTAGTATGGGGAATGCTCATGGAATTACCCCCTCCCTGGAAGTGTCCAAGGCCAGGTTGGATGGGGCTGTGAGCAACCTGGTCCAGTGGGAGGAGTCCCTGCCCATGGAGGGGGGTTGGAACTAGATGATCTTTAACTCAAGAACCCTTCTAACTCAAACCATTCTATGATTCCAAGATATCGTGTAAGCAGATATGAGCCATGCAAACCTTACAGCTGGAGGCAGAATTGTTCCTCCTGAGCTGGAGCAGGCGATGTCAGTGCCCTGCCGGTGACTAACACAGCAGGTTACCTTCTCTTCTTTGTGGGGCCTTAACAAAGGATGCAAAGTACATGCCAGCCCTTGTTATCACTGTCACTGCTCCCACAGAAGTGTTCTGCCTCAAACCCACTTTCCCTCATACAGAAACAAGGGCTTTCCAGAATATTATGCCACACCTATAATTAGACCTGAGACACTGAATTGTCCCCTGCTGATGGGAAGGTCACCTGGCAAGTAACCACCTAAGAAATAGACCTCTGTCAGCGTGACACAAGACACATAAACTAGCTGACATATATATATAAGGTTATATATATATATAAGGTTACATATGTGGCAGTTTGCAAAGAGCTCTGTCAACTGCATCATTGGGGGGGGG
>NW_009952640.1:903471-912474 GCF_000747805.2 Chaetura pelagica | reverse complement strand
CCGCATCCCACGGCTCCCGCCGCGCTGCTGCCCAGAGGCGTGTGAGCGGGAACACAGGGAGAATAAAAGCAACTGAGCTTCCCCCCGCACCTCACCAGCCACGGGCAGGGTCCTGGGGAGCCGAGCACAGCTCTGGGGTCCCACGGGACAGGACTCTCCCAGTTGGCTCTCGCCGAAGGCTGGAGTTTGTGGTTCCTCTGCCTGGTCTCCCAGGCGTGCGGGTGAACGGATTCGGCATCCACAGCGCTCTCAGGTAAGAGGAATTTGTTGGGAAGTGGGTGATACTCCAGGATAGAAGCCACAGGGGGGCTATGTGGTTTGTTAGGAAGAAATTGTGAGGAGGGCTTTTCTCTGAATATTTTAGAAAAATAAAAAGAAGCCACTGTCTCTAGCAGTGTTTAGAGAAGATAACTTCCTCTGGACAGGCTTGCTGGCCCACATGCACCTACTGTGTCCCAGCAAGATCCCTCAGCAGGTGGGAGCTGTTGAGTGGGAACCGGGATCTTAGGAAGCCCCAGAGGCTCCACCTGTTGTGTTCATCAGTGCAGAGAGGGGCACCTGCAGCTGGGAAAGGGCAGAGCTCGGGCTGAGAAGATTGAACAGAGTAGGACAAGTGTGGCCGTGGCTCTTGTTTGGGTCTATGTGTGGTGGGGGTAGTGTGGAGCTGCCTTGCAGCTTTGCTGCGGGTCAGGGACCTGCCAGTTGGTCAGTTGTCCTCCTCTTTTGACTCATGCTTGATAAACATCTGCGGTGGGAATGGGGAAGTGCTGGACAGGCTGGGGGGGGGCACAGGGGTGCTGTGACTCTGCTGTGGCTGAGCTGCAACGTGCTACCCCAAAAAGCAGCTGTGTGGAGAGAAACCAGCCTCCTGCAAGGGGCTTAGAAAATTGTGCCCCTCCTTGCTGGCCCTTGTAACACAAGAGCAGGTTCCCTCATCCTGGGGGAATGATCCCAAGGAAGGACTCGTGGGACAAGGTCCACAAGTTTGCTTTGGTCTTTAATGCTTTCTTTTTTTTAACTTGTAGCTGAGTTTTTTGTTTTCCATGTGACTTTCCCAACTCACCAGCAAACTGGACATCTGCCTTTGCATGCCACTAGTCTTCATGCTGCACCACTTGCAGTTTCCTGTGAGTTTCAGTGCTCTTTTCCCCATTTCTGATGCTGAATCACACTTTAGCATCCTCAAGCATTGGCACACAGGAAAATATTCATCTTTAGCAGCTTCTGTACAATCTCCAGAGAGCTAGGGGAAAGGGGCACACCTATTTACCTAGCAAACATAATGACTTCTCTGAGGGATTTGTCAGCCCTATAGGAGCCAAAGCAAATGTCTGAGGAAGGATTGAAATCATCACCTGGTAGTTATGTGTGTTGTGTCCTTGTGTGAACACGTTTATGTAAAGCCACCACAAATATGCTTTCTTTATCTCACCTGTTAAAACTGCACAAGAGCTCTGATTCACAGTCACTTCTGGGCTCTATCACTAGATGGTGACATGTTCTCAGTCACTGAGTCCTGTGTCAGTTTGTTGTTTTCCTTTGGTGTAAAACAACAGCAAATTTAGACAAAAACATGTTTTACTCCCTGCTTGTGGAAATACAGCATTCCCAGCCACACACAATTCCACTCAAGACGATTTGGTATTCAGTCAATTTTTAATATGGCATTGGTTTTGTTAAGATGGTTACTGTAAGAATTACTGCCATAAAAGTGATTCTAGTCATGAACATTTATACAAAGATTAATATTACTGATCTCTGCATAATTTGTAACATATTTGTCAGCAGCCAGCAGCATACTCAAAATGGATGCCTCTTTGTGCCCTTTCTAGGGAAAATCTGCACTAAAAGTTTTAAAGTTTAAAATTAATGGGTCATTTGGTTGTGGGAACTACCAGTTTCCCATCCTGTTTTCCCTTGGGGGGTGGAATTAGATGATCTTTAAGGTCCTTTCCAAACCAAACCATTCTATGATTCGATGAGCATGTAACAGTGCTCATTCCTTCCTTAAAATACTCGTCAAGAGCTGTAGCCCAAAGGTAGGGTATTTGCTCTTCTGAAGAAGGCTTGTTGTCTGAGACAAGGGATATGTACTCCCCAGAGCTCAGGCACTTATATGTACTCTCCATTCCAGTCCACCATTCAGTATTGATGGGAGATATCCACTGGCATTTGCAAGGCTTATTGTAGCAATAACACCCCTCATAGGAGGGTTGTGGCATAGGATGGAGATGAAGGCTGGAGAAGGAGAGTTAAAATTAATGAGATCCCTGATGTGATGATGCACACTAGAAACCTGGATGTGTATGTTGGTGGTTGGGTGCTACTCACAGGTGTCTCAGAATATGCCCTGTGGTCCATGGTAGGCTCTGGGCCAGGTTGGGCTCAGCATTGCATGATGAGAAATCCCACTGGGCTGGGTTTCATGTAATCTTAGAAAAAAATAAGGTTAAGCTTAAAATATTGATCTTTAATCAATAGGAAATCATCCAGTACCTGAAGGTGGCCTTCAGAAAAGCTGGAGAGGGACTTTTTACCAAGGTGTGTAGTGATAGGAGAAGGGGTAATGGTTTTAAACTGGAAGAGGGGAGATTCAGGTTAGATGTTAGGAAGAGATTCTTTACTACTAGAGTAGTGAGACACTGGAACATTTTGCCCAGGGAGGTTGTGGATGCCCCCTCCCTGGAAGTGGGGGTTGGAGGGGGCTTTGAGCAACTTGGTCTAGTGGAAGGTGACCCTGACCATGCAAGGCAGTTGGAACTAGATGATCTTCTAGGTCCGTTCCAACCCAAACCACTCAGTGATTCTATGATATGAAATTTAAAGGGGCAAATTGCAAAAATGCTGCTTTCTTTCTCCTGCCTTCCTCCGCACACATTTTCAACTATCACACAGTGGCTATTGGTGTTCGACCTGTGCTGGCCCTGGCCAGAGGCTGAGGTTTGAAGCTTGTGTGTGTGTGTGTTTCAGCTTTTCAACTTTGGATGCTACTTCACCATCTGGTGCTGTCTGACGCCCAGGCCTGGGATGCCTAGCTGCTTGCTCATCCCTCACCCCACCTCATAAAATTTCTTCTTTACAAAGAGCTACTTTCTAATCCAGCTACTTTTTCTATCAAAGGCATCTTGTTCTGGACTCCCTGTGGTTTGCAATTTTTTTTTTCTAGATTCCTCTTCAGAATCCTCCTCGATCTTAAAGCTGTTTTCATCCTCTCTCTTCCCCTTTTCTTTAATAAATTTTTGCTGAATAAATAATTTTTGCAGAAGTTTGTGAACCTTACCTGTTTCACTGGGTTTGCTCATAGCAGTTCAGTACACTTTGTCCTGCCCAACCCCAATCAAAGTCAAGATAGAATCTTTTGTAGTTTTCAGGAAGACAGCATTAATACTTGTCCCCTAGCCTTCCTGTGAACCTGAAGCTCTAGCTTTGAGGAAGGGAAACCCAGCAGGAAGCCCAGGGAAGCCCAAACCTGCTGGAAGGCAATACCTGACTCTGGATATGCCACACTGATGGTTGCTGTCTGGATCTATGGATGATTTCAGGTTTTTGAGGGTAGTGAAAGCCTGCCAAAGTGTGTCAGTGACTCTGGGTCAGGACATTTAGTATGTTAAAGAGACTGTTCATAACCAAAGTTATTTCTGTCTCCCCACAGACACCCCAAAAGGCTCTTCACAATGACTGCAGGTCTGGAGAAAGCCTGCCACCGGTGCATATCTAAAATTGCCAGCAATGGTAAGGCAGTTCTGGTAGTAAGCACCTTCTGTATTTAAGCAGCCCTGGTTGCTAAGCCAGGTATATAAAGGAATTAAGGTGATACCAAGCCCCACCTGAATCTTCCACTGAAGCCTCCTTTTCTTCCCAACTTTCTGAGGTATTTCCTTTCCTAGGCAATTTTGGGGGCCAATGGAGCACACAGTAGTAACTCTATCCTGACAGCATCTGCCTGCTGCAGTATTTGGATGGTAGCAGACAAGTGTAAAATTTCAAACAAATACAATCACCATCAAGTACCTAAATATGGCCTGCAGCAGAAAACCTAAGCAATATAATGTGTTTGCTTCCTGCTTCAATTGGTACGTTATATGTGGTCCAGCAGAAGTATCTGCAGGGAAAACCACCTGTTCAAGAGCAGCACAACCAACCTGGGAACAAACTTCCCCGGGAGCAATTCCTGCAAAGCAAAACTGCCACCAGCCTGTGTGCTCACACAGAGACATGAGGTTGGGAACAGAGTATGGTGAGGAATAGCTCCCTTTTGACCCAGAGATATTTGAAGCAGGGTGGTCTTCTCTCCACTTGTCAGGCCCCTGGCACAACGGCTGCTGCAGGCACAGGTAGCCCTCATAAGCAGCCATGTCTTCTGGGTAGGAAGCATGAGTTTTCTGAATTGTTCATCCTGGAGCAACGAAGATTCTGAGGAGACCTCACAGCAGCCTTCCAGTACCCAAAGAGGCCCTACAGGAAAGCTGGGGAGGGACTTTTTATAAGGGCAGGTAGTGGTAGGACAAGGGGTAACAGCTTTAAACTGGAAAAGGATTGATTTAAGATAGACATTGGGAAGAAATTCCTCACTATGAGGCTGGTGAAACAGCAGAGCAGGTTGCCCAGAGAAGCTGTGGATGTCCTCTGCCTGGAAGTGTTCAAGGCCAAGTTGGATGGGGCTTGGAGTAAACTGGTCTAGTAGAAGGTGCCCTGGCCCATGGCAAGGAGTGGGAACTAGGTGATCTTTAAGGTCCTTTTCCAACCCAAACCATTCTATGATTGCATGAATTGAGGTCTTCCACATGACAGCCTGGGCTTGCTCAGGCTTTAAAGCAACTGGTTTGTCCCACCCAGGGTGGAGAATGCAGAGGGGTTTAAGGAACCGAAAGCTCCTGGGCTGGATGAACTGGTTCTTGCTCTCCGAGGAGCAAGGCAGAAGAAAGCTGACCTGGGCTGGGTGCCCTGCAAGCTGTGCAGAGAGACAGAGGAGAAATACACTTCAGGAGTGGGATTCTCTAAGACTAGGGAAGCACAGTGTCATTGGCAGGAAGTTAAAATCCAAGGATTTTAAAGCAGTTTACTCCTGCTGACTGCATTGCCCTTTCACTACCAGTTGCAAGTGCCTTTTACTTTCACTTCTAGGGAGCAGCAATATGTAATTCCACTCAGATATGAGAGGATGAAAAACCCTTGACCACTCACCATAATTGATGCTTCACCCACTCTAATTTCTGTATTTGCCATTCTTGGGCTGTTACCTTGGAGTCTTTTATATTCCTGCGTTTAAAAGGCTTCACTTGAAAGGCTCTCAAAGTTCAGAAAGAACTGTTGTTAATGATTAAGCCCCTTAAATCTTTGCTGCCTTACAACCCTTCAGAGGAAAGCTAACAAGGGGCACAGACAGCCCTGCCCTGGGTTCAGACTAGGCCCACCAGCAGGAACTAGGCACAGGAAGGGAAGGAGAGGACAGAACATCTTGTGTCCCGTTTGCTCATGCTCATCATTGCCCTAGGGTAAGGGAGGGCTGGGAAGTGATGAACACTGAGGGATGCAGAGGATGTGCAACTCTCATGACACCCCAATGAGCCCCTAGGAGAGGGACTGGGCTGGTGTGGACTCCTTTGCACTCTGCATAAAGGATGTGCATGGAGAATCTACACCCATTGGTGAACATCACAAAAAAAAATAATGGGCAAAAGTGGCATTTTATCTGATTTTTTTTCCCCTACCAGTTGCAAATAAAATGTCACTGTTCCCTGCTGATATGAAATTGCCATTGGGACCCTAATGATGACACATAAAATAAATGAACATTCTGCCACTTTTTTTGAAAGACTGGGATTAGTTCTGTTCTCATCTATGCTCTCTTACACCAGGAACACTCTCTGGGGTACCCACAAAGTTACCCATGAGTAAGGCAACCCAGAGATACCACTCCAGGAAATCTATTGTTTTAGGTTTTCATTACATTTAAATTAAAAATCAGCTCAGCTTTAGCTATGGATCAGCTAGTGCATCCAAATTTGCTGTTCATTAAAATGCAGACTCTTCTGATGTATAGTGACACTTAATTGCCCTTTTTCTCATCATCTTCTGTTTATTTTTTAGAGCGTTTCAGCACAGCCCCACATTTGTACCTATGGTCTCCTGATATTTAAATCACTCCAAAGAGCCAACCTACCTGTGCACCATCATTTCAAATCTTTTCAATCTTGATAGAGCAACTTAAGTTCTGAACATTAGGGCAGTGTAGAGCTGGATAGAGGGGGCAGTGTAGAGCTGGGCAGTACAGAGTCATAGAATCATAGCATGTTTAAGATTGGAAGGGATCTTAAAGGTCATCAGGTTCCAATCTCCCTGCCATGAGCAGGGACACCTCACACTAGACCAGGCTGCACAAGCCTCATCCAACCTGGCCTTAAACACTTCCAGGGAGGGGGCTTCCACAGCCTCCCTGGGCAACCTATTCCCGCACCTTACTACTCTTATGGTGAAGAGTTTCTTCCTGATGTATAACCTAAATCTCCTCTCTTTCAGTTCAAAACCATTACCCCTTGTCCTATCACTGCGCTCTCTGGTGAAAAGTTTCTCCCTATCTTTCCTGTGGGCCTCCTTTAGGTATTGGAAGACTGCTATTAATTAACAGACAAGGAAAAAAAAAAAAAGAAAAAAAGAAAAAGAAAAAAGAAGGCTAATTCACTACCCTGGGTCTACTGCAAAGCAAAGTGGTGCCTCTTTATGAAATGTCTAAATCTTGTCTAAGAAGTACATCACAATGGTCCAAATTCAGAACCTAGACCATGGCACAGCTGTACTTCAGCAGCGAGAGCCAGGGCATAACATTCACACAGGCCATTCTGCAATATTGCTCATTTTGCAGCCTCCCCATCTTGAAGGTTCCTAGTTCACTGGCACCACTTTGTTCTACACCATTTCTGATGAGAGCAGCATTGCTGGTGTCAGTGCTGGAACCTGGAACTTAAATTTTAGGTGTTTGGATGATAGCATAGCTTATCTGGATACCAAAGTTCTATTTCACAGTAACACAGCCCTGTCTAAGGAAACAGTGACAGTGGGCAGCAAACAGCTGTTGGCCCTGAGCTTGGATTTTGTCTGCAATCAGTTTTAGAACACTTCCCCTGCCTCCTCTGGTGGCTTTGCACTGGGATTGGAGACCTCCATGGGAATGGCTGCTCCTTACACCGAGCCCAGTAGATGACATTTGGCCATTGCTTAGCCAAGCTGAACAGATTTAATTCTTCTCCTTCAAAGTTAGTTCATTCAAGTGTTTTCAACATACCCTGCCTGATGCAGTGACATTTTCCTGTCTCTCGAAAGCCCAGAAAGACAAACAGTAGCCACAGCTACCAAACCCATGGACAGAGTAAAATAGATGATCTTGTTGGGGCTGGAGAGATCCCTGGAGAGATCCACTGAGACTTGCTCTGCCACAGCAGCTCCCACAGACCCCGCATCCTTTCTTTTCTCCAAGACCCAATCAGCACTGCAGGGGATGCCTCTAAAGGAATAAAATGTGGTTTAAAATACCCACTACCCTTCTGCACTCCAGCCTGTTGCACCATCAGTATCCATGCTGCTGTATGGCACAGCATGAAACTGCTTGCTGAGCTTAATGCACTACCATCTGCATCTGGCTCTTGGCATGATCTATCCTGGGGTCAGGCCAACTGACACAAATTCACTCACATCCAGGCTGTTGAGACCCAGTCCCCTTCAAATCTGCATTCCCATGGCTATCCAAAGGGAATACTGTGAGTTTATACCTAGATTTTTGCTCCTCAGATTCTCTGTGCAGATGAATCTAGGGGTAGCTGCAGAATTTGTTTGGAAGTTGTGAGCATCTAAAAAATATTTTCATTCTTTATCAGAACATAAACTCATGGAAAAAACTTGTCAGGCTATAGAACAAACAGCATTTGGGAGTGATGGTTAATGTACACAAAACTTCATTTATTACTGTATTTATTGTCAGATAACTTGTTCTCTGTTCTGAGCACACTGTTCTGAGTAGGTTGCACTGCAGCCAGATTAGCATGCTACCTAAGAAGAGTGGGTAGGTTGAGATTCATACTCATAAATCCCTTCTGAAAATCTCCTGAGGACGGTTCTTACCTGAAAAGAAAGAACCTTTTATCTTCAAAGTAAATAGGGATGGCATGCATTGATTTAAAATTTCCAAGTGCTTGGAAAAAATAATGACAGCAAAGCAACATCTGAGGAGCCCATCAGTGAACTGGTGTCACATCCAATACTGCCTCCAGATCTGTCCAACACTGCCTCCAGATCTGTTCCATACCCAGGGGACAACTCATCTGCTGCATGCTCTGAGGCCAGGTGCATAACTGGGGATGGAGAACAAGGGAGTAGCAGAGGTAGGGGAGGAGAGCTGCAGTGCAGGGGTATTGCTACGGGAGATGTAGCAGCTCAGGCATGAGACAGAAGGAGAGACCACGGGGTACAGCCATAATGCTAATGGTGATTTTAAGTTTGTTTACTTGGTATTGCTACGGGAGATGTAGCAGCTCAGGCATGAGACAGAAGGAGAGACCACGGGGTACAGCCATAATGCTAATGGTGATTTTAAGTTTGTGTACTTCTGTTCTGTGAAAGAGTGTGGTGAGACCATGGCAGGAGTAACTCAGCTATACAGCAGTTGCATACCAGCTATCCATCCTGTTGGGCAGGAGACAAAATCCACAGCCACTGACCTGATTTTCATGCCCAGAGTTTTTGAGGTTTGTACAAGATATAAATCCACTCTACTCCCTTCCCTCTTCCTCTATTGTTGTCCCAGATGTGAGCTCTTTCCTTCATCAGTTTCCAGGCACTCTAGAATTTGTTCATTAATGCCTCCTGGAGCAGGACTTCACTGGTGTCAAATGCAAAATGCCCCACCGTGCCCTGCCCGGGGGGAGCAGAGGAGGGGCTCACCTGCCTGATGCCCTGACATCAGCTTGGTGGAGCAGATGTCCTTCTGAGCCATGCCTGAAAAATTATCCC
>NW_009952640.1:891496-903461 GCF_000747805.2 Chaetura pelagica | reverse complement strand
CCCCCGCCTTTTATTTTATTTTTTTTATTAAGCTACATTATCTAGAACTGGGTCCAGAGGCTTCTCTGATCAGTCCATGAGGTGATATCATCGACTTAAAAATATCACAAGCACCACATGTGAAACTGCACAGACAGCAGCATCTTTTCTGCAGAGCTGTGCTTCCCTGCGGCAAATACCATTTTCTCGGGCAATTTGTTTTCGGACCAGAAAGGGGCAGCACAATCAAGATAAATCCAGGCAGAGAGTGTGTGCGTCCCAACGTTTCAGAGAAAACAGTCTTTAGTGGAGCAGTCTTGGAGCGGTGCAGAGCCCTGACGGTTGTGTAGTCAATTGTTGAGAGTCTCACTTTGTTAAACATGGATCTGGAAACCTTCCCAGACGATGCATCTGCCCCTCCAATTCGAGACCTAAGAGGCTGTAGCTGAACGGAGAGATAATGAGTAAATACATTCCCAGTGACTGCTTTGGGAGGGGAATTAATGAACCATTTTCTTTCTCTCTTGAGCTCTGAGTGGTCCCTTGTCTTCCATTTCTCCCCCCCAAAAGCAAGCCATTGGGTACACGCTAGACACAAGCAAACATGGACACCTGTGCACCAGATGTACAACCCCACATATACGTGGTCCCCCCCTGCGTCTTCTACAGAACTTACTGCAGTGTCCCCCCGCCCAGGGGTCAGACACATCATGCACTGCATTATTAAGAAGTGACATGTTGCCTCCTCTCACCAGGCTCCTGAATCTTTTTCTGTGCAGCAAGGGCAGAAAGAGGAGGTGGCCTGTGGAAGCACAGGAATTAGGGTGATGTTGCTCCGAGAGCTGCGCCGTGAGGACAAGGCTTCTGTCAGCAACAGGCAGTTGATGCAGGTCCCACAGAGCTGAGCTGCACTCATTTGGATGCCAGATAAATTAGTTGCCCAGGCTGCAGGCACTATTTGCAGGTGATGTTCATGGGTGTGTGTTGGAAGCCCAACTCCGATACAATAACATTGCTTTTCAATATGAAAGTAGTAGCCTAGATAATGTAACAGTGAGAGGACCTGGCATGAAACGTGACGTGGTAAAAAAGGAGGCTCTAGGCCGAGATGTTCTAATGAGAGGCTGTCAGTGTTCGAAAGAGCTAGTGTAGAGTCTACACTATTCAAGAGTCTAGAAAGAGTCTAGTGTAGGACACTATTCAAGCAGAGGAAGAATTTCTGTACTGTGCAGCATGCAAGAGATAGGAGAGCCTGAGCAGAAATGTGTGTGTGAGAGGCACCAGCCGACAAGGAGAGGAGGAGGGGCACGAAGGAACAGAAGTGCTTTCTTCAGCCCAAATACCTTCAGTCTCTACCAATTCACAGAGATAACAAACATGCTGCTTCTGAGAAAGAAAGATGTCTCTCTCAAGCGCTGAAGTGCAAGATTTTCATTCCCTGCAGAGAAAGCACGAGCAGCATGTGGGGGATGGGGTGTTCCCATGAAAAATGTCTGCGAGTCAGAAAGCCTGGTGGTTCTGGCCTGCATTTCGATGCCGCTCCTATGTCCTCTGTCTCAGTTCCTCCTTCTGCAAAACGGAGGCAACGATGCTTCCCTTTTCCTCCGAGGCACCCTGGGGTGATGTTCCGGCAGGCTGCAGCTGCGGGTGGCACGGCAGGCAGGGTGCTGGCAGTGTCCCCGCTCCTGCGCGCAAGGAGGACGCGACTCGCCTTGCAGTCGCAGTTCTCTGGCACAGGGAACTGCGTGACACAGTTTGCCTGGGGAAGGGCTGATCCCAACCCAATCCTGAATGCTTGCTCCACGATTTTTTTCATAAGCCAAGGAGAAATCCTACTCCTTTCCTTATCCATGCCCTTCTCAGCCCCTCTGCAATCTATGCCCACCTCCACTTGCCACCCTTTTGCCTCCTTAGGCATCTACTTGCAGCTTGAACCATTTACAGAAGAGCTCTGCAGGGATGGCTCACCACAAAATGCCCTCATTACATTTTACACTCACTTTGCAGGGCAGCTTTTCACTTTAATATTGCCAAGTGTTCATGACTAGGCGCAGAGGTGACAGCTCTTTTAAGACAGGCTGCTCCCACTGCTCTTGAACTATTGTTTCTCCTTTTCTGCAAAGGTAAGCATTCATCTCCTGCAGCATCAGGCTGTGCTGGGAAAATATCAAGGCTCAGACACACTAGCAGCATTCCAGGGAGTAACTAATCTGATCAGATCCTCTCATCTGTGGGAAAAGTCTATGTGCACCCCCAAGAGCATCCTTCCACGCAGCTTAAGCTGATCAGTGACAAGTCCCATGCCTTGCAGGGGGGCTGACACCTTTGTGTTCATGAGCTGAGCTGGGTCAGGGAGTTGGACCAGCCAGACACTATTCACAACTGCAATAAAGACAGTTTATTTAGCTAGCCATGAAAACTGAGAGGAATGGCACTAAAACTGCTATTTCCTTAGCAAACAGATATGGCTCATCAGTTGCCATGGATTAGCTGATGCAAAGTTACTTGTTAGTGCACAGTCACCTGGCAGTGTCCCTGAAGCTGACGCAGGATAAGGCAGCAGTGGCTGAGTCCTTGCCCTAAGACAGCTAGAAATAGTAACAACAAAAGCAGCTTGTGTCTCCCATTGCTTTTCCTCTGATTCCACTTTTCCACTGACTAAAAGTGTAGGAATTAAAAGCTTGAGCTCTGGGAGAGTGATAAACCACTTGGCAGTCCCACCATCTCAAATGCTGCACCATAAACACTATATTCCCACCCCACTGAATGCACTGCATTTCTTGCTACACAACTTTATGAATAACTAGCAACTGTAAAGCACTGGATGGAACTGCAGGTCTCTAAGCTTCAACCAGCCCAACTAACGCTGTCTTTCTTTTCTCATTCACAGCATGGTTCATATTTGGGCTCCTTGCTTTCCTTGCCTTACCACTGTCCATGACTTTTACAGGTAAGCTGACTACTAAAGCAACTTAAAAATTCAAACTTCCTGGCACTGTGTGGCAGGTTATAGCATCTTGTGGGAGAGAGGAGTTGGAAAACTTAACTGTTACGACTGTGTGTTGGTATTTTATCTTTAGGCAGGATCCCAGTCCGCACTGCATGGTAGGGAGAAAGCAGTGCTTTAATTCTGAACCTACTTGCCTTAAATACCCCCTCCACTGTGTCTCGTTTCGACACAGGACAGGAGTCAGGATACTTGGAGTCCTTACTAATACCTTTTTTACCTCACCAGGTTTAGTTTTCTTTTTATTTAACCATAGCTCTGAAATTTCTGGTTGCTTATTTTGGGTGCATTTCCATGTGCTGTCGTGTTCTGAGCCTCAGACCCATTTTAACTCATTTTCTCCTGGTGCATTTACTTCAGCTCAATTGCAGCTTAGGCTACCAGCACCTGGCAAAAGGCTGTGGGTGTTTTGGCTCTATCTGTGGGAGGAAGCTCAGAATCTGACATGAGAAGATTTCATTAATCAGGATACCTCTGTATTAACTCACTGCAAAAATCTCAAGAAGCACAGGGCTGGAAGGGAAAAAGAGATCATTTAGGCTGCTATTTCTCCACCTTTTTGAAAGTGAGATCTGTTTTTTGCTGATCTGTCTCTGTATAACCCCCCAAAGGCTGGATTTATGAGTAGCATTTCAAGATCAAATATTTAAGAAAGGAAAGAAAATCCTTTGAGCTGCAGAATTTTGTACATTTTTAAACTGCATAAGGCTCCTCTTTTCTTTCTTAAGCACCACCTTTTTCTTATCATTAACGTGAATGTTTCTTATTTTAAAAAACTGAGCATTTTCTAACACTTCATTACTCCCTTTGGGCTTTTCACATCCTCTGCACTGGTTGCAACCCCCACTTGTGAAACACTGGTAGAGACACTGGGCCACCTCCTCTTCCCAACAGGCTTGCATGCTTACAGCATCCCTGACAGATGTCTGACTTGCCCTTGCTCAAGGAAATTCCAGAGCTTCCCAAGGAGCCTATTTCAGCATTTTATTGCTCTCACAGACAAAATATTTTTCCCCATATCCAACCTAAATCTTCCCTGTGGCAAGTTAAACAGATTACAGCCTGTCCTACAGACTGTGGCCGCAAAGATAGATTGGCCACTATCCTGCTCAAGAGAAACTTTGAGCTGTTTGAAGGCTGCTATTATAACCCCACTCCATCTTTTTTTTTTTTTTTTTTTTCCCCAGAGATCTCAAAAATCTACTTCTTTCAACCTGCCCCTCACAGGTCACTATTTCTGGGGGTTTTTTTTATTATTTTTTTTGCCTCCCTCCTTTGGCCTCTGGCCAATGTGACTATTTTTTTTCCCTAAAAAAAAAACCCCAAAGAACAAAATCCACAAAACCCACAAAGATGACAGAACACAGGAGTCCTGCTGAGAGCTGAGGAATAAGCAGTGCAGAAAAATTAGCTCCTCTGTTTAACATGCAGGATTCCTGTAAACACACCTCAGAATGAAAGGTGCTCTCTCCGCACCAACTCATTGGCTCCAATTTAGTTTATGGTGCATTGTGAACCCAGATGGTTTTTGGCACTCCTAACCCTATGAGACATTTCTCATTTTCTGTTTATATTGAAACTTTCTCTCCTATAAAGCTGTGTTCAGCTTTATCCTCTGTCATCTCATAGATTTTTAAAGTTTTTTTCCAGTCTATTCAGATTACTTTGAATTTTAAGTCGTGCCCTCAAGAGCCCTTATCAACACTTGACATGGGTGTCCTTGAGAAGTTGTTCATCTACTGTTTCATTTTTCATGAAAGATGGTGCAAATGAACTGCATACCACCTAGATTTTGACTGTACACATCTGTAACCAAGCTAAGTGTGGTGTGTTGCCCTGGGAGCCAGTTAAGAGAAAAGGGTGTTTTTGACAGTGAAAGTCTCATACCCTCTTTTAGATGTCTGCATTGAGATGAGATGAATTTTAAGGCCGTTGGGACATGGAGCTTGTTGGCTTCTATATTTGGCCAAACCCACATAAAGAGTGTTCAGCTAGAGGCTGGTGTTGCTTCTTTTGACTGGGACCTGCTGAGAACTAGTGATGGCTGGTAGGATTCTGATTAGGACACCCTAATTAGGAATTAGGGAGTTCTAATGAAGGATTAAGGAGCAATTAGGAAGTGGGGAAATGGCCTGAACTGTTACATCTCAACTTTTAGGCTCTTATGCTTGCCCATGACTTAAAATTGCTATTTATCCCATAAGAGGATTTTTGCTTTAGCTTTTCCCCAAGCTAAATACTTCTGAGATGTGGAATAGGGGTGGGAAGGTATAATTCAAAGTGTGGTACAGCTTGCATGCATTTTGACAGCCAGCCTTCTGGAAACGAATCCATGGGAGGCATCTGACCACTTTTAAATATAATTTCATAGGAATATTTCATAATATCTTTAAGACCAGTGAGAGAATTGGAAAGTGTATAGGAAGATATTAGCCTGGAGCTCTGGGTGTCTACTGCATCAGGTATAGAGCCTTTTTTTTTTTCACAACTTCCCAAAATTAAGAGATAATGACACTGTAATAGAGTGTTGTCAGAGAATATTGGTTTCCTGCAGCTACATACCTGCAAGGGCATTTTTAGGAAAATAAAATGTAAGGGAAAATGTCTCTGATTTTTTGATGACATTCCGTTACCACGATCTTGAAGAATAAGTTGCTGATGTGCCTGTAGTAATTTTGGCTTTTGCTTTCTTGTGAGATGTTTTCTCATCTTGTGAGATGTGTGGGAAAATTGTGAGATGTTTTCAAATGTTAACAAATAAATTATCATACCATTTGTTAACACCCAGGGGTGAATAACTGGTAGTCCTGGTAATAATTACACACTAATATTATACACTTTCAAAATTTGGTAGTACTGTAAATCACAGTTTAAGTCAAGATACATGTAAAGGATTCAGCAAATTTTCCTAACTCCAGACTTGTGACAACATTTAACAGACAGATTGTTTAGCAGCTTTCTAACTTTTACTGATAGAGATGTTCCCTTTTTTTTTCACTAAACACTCAAAAATATAGAGAGCTATGGAAGGACCTCATAGACCTTTTTTCGATAATTGTTGTTAGTTTCTGGGACAGTGAAGGATTACTGCCAATAACACATTTTTGTACATTGTCCAGACTACCTTCACGCACAGTGTTCCCCAGGGATGGCTAAATCATGTTTGAAAGCTGATGACATAGTTTTTTCAATAGACAATCAAAATTTTCCCCTGTTCAAATTTAACTCAGTAACATTGCTCAGGCTCATATCTGCACCAAATAATTCCTCAACTCTCAAGTGCTCCCAATAGTTTTCTGTAGCTTATTCTCATACTCCATATGTTTATGTGGGAGCTAGTCTTGTTCTTTAACAGTTCTTGTTAACATATTCTTTTCTTGCATTTCAGTCCTCCAGACACTCACAGTTTCTGTGGGTTTCCCCTGCTTTGCTGATATGCTTTCAGATAAAATGGTGCCCAGAAGCAATTACTTTGAGACAAATCCTCTGCAGCACCTAGAACCTAGTGTAAAGCCCACTGTCCAGAGTCCAGCTGAGGTCTGAGATAAGTGATGGCAGCTGCAGTTATCCACAAAATGGCCAGGCATGTTGTGTCCTCTACCTCCTGTTAGAAAAGAAGTTGGAGAGTGGGTACCATGCACCAGATTGGCCATGCTATACAGAAGCCTTCCTTTACTGTAGGATGCACTTCAGCCATTTGCAGCTGCCTGAGAAGAGCAAGGCAACTAAAATGAGGCCAGTGCTGTATTGGGTTTCATTTGTCTCCTGGATAATCAGGAGTCACTTGGGTAATACTAATCTGTTGTGGGCCGTGCCACAACACTGCCCAAACTGGGGCCCTTGGAGAAGGTTATATCCTGATTGCTCATGAGTGCTCTTCCCACTTTGCTGGACTTTGTGTTCTGTAGTGTTGTTCTCTGGTATCCAAGAGGTAAAATGTGCAGGTACCTATGCTTCCCCAAGCATATTCTTCTCCTTTGGACACTGTGCAGAGTGTTGGACATCCGTCCTGTGCCTGGTCTTGCAAAGGTTGCCAGTTTATTCATTTGGGCTCACGCATCAGTCTATGTAGTGGTTGGGTTCTATTGCTCTTCACTCTAAACCAAAGATTGCAGGGAGCACTGAATTAGAAGCAGAACTTTTATCTCTCATGGTCCATATATCCCACTATTTACAGTCAAAAGAAAACATACCTCATGCTCATGGGAAAGAGGAGCTAGCACTGATGCTGTCATACTAGTTTTGGTGTCCCCAGATAAATCAGGCACAGGCTGTATGCCAATTGACTGGCACATAGTGTGTGTCCCTAGATTTTACTGTAACAAATTAAAAGTTCCCATCTGTTAGCAGTACATCCTTATTTCCTATTTGCCCACAGTGCTGTATCTGTAAAGTTACTACTGTATTACGCCCTTTCACCTCTACTCTTACTGTCATATCTGCCTGCAATAATCTTCCAAAAACTAGAGAGTACCACTGCCTGTCATTCAAATCCTTCCCAAGATTGACTGCTGTCATGTTACATTTATGAAAGGAATCCATAATAGATTTAGCAGGAAAACAGAACTATAGCTCCATGAAAAAAAAAATAAAAAAAAATAAAAAAAAACACAGTGCTGTATCTGTAAAGTTACTACTGTATTACGCCCTTTCACCTCTACTCTTACTGTCATATCTGCCTGCAATAATCTTCCAAAAACTAGAGAGTACCACTGCCTGTCATTCAAATCCTTCCCAAGATTGACTGCTGTCATGTTACATTTATGAAAGGAATCCATAATAGATTTAGCAGGAAAACAGAACTATAGCTCCATGAAAAAAAAAATAAAAAAAAATAAAAAAAAATAAAAAAAATTGGCATATTTTCTCGATTATTATTTTTTGGCCTCAAATCAAAATCTCAGTTAATACACTGGAAATAGCAATTGCCTAGGTTCCTAAACTGGAATATATTCCCTGAGATCCCCGGCCAGCTGCTTTTGTGGTAGACTATTACAGAGCCAAGGACCTTGGAAACCCTGGCAGCTGCTTTCTGAAAATGATACAATTTTTTACAATTTCCCTACTGCCCACCCCTGTAAAGCTGGGAGGCTGAACAGGTCTCAGTGTTACATAGTGGCAAAACGGACAAAAAATTGTAGTCTTGCAATAGGGGACAAAATGGGAGAGAGCCCAAATCCATCTATATGCAGCCCTTTTCAGTTATGAGAAGCTTGGTAATAAATACTTAGTGTAGAAGTATCCACTGGACTCAGTAGCCCTTACACACAGCAAATCACAAAATGCTGCCCTGCATCCTATGACTAATGCAGGATCTATAGGCAGCAACCACCACCCAGAACACCTGCAGGAGAGGTTTGGGACATCAGCAAAGTTCTGGACCAGCAGTGGATTTGGTGGGCAAATTGACAAACTGAAGAGGATTACAGGTACAGAAGAAGACAGAAAAAAAGCCCCCAAAAAACCCAAACAAAAAACCCCCACCGGTATTTCTTTCCTGATTCCTCCTATTCAGTGTAGTTCTGAACACAGAGGCAAGACATTCCACCTGAGAGATATTTAGCACTAAGACTTCATCTAAATAACCCCAACTATTCAGGGAAAAGTCAAAATTTTCTCCTTAAAGACAACTTACCCAACAAGAAGAAAACAAAATCCTTTCTGTCCTCTGCAGCTGATCAGTAGAAGCCCCGAATCGTGGGATCAGTAACAAAAAAATTAGAGTGTAATGAACAGTTTAAAATCGATCAAAAATATCACTGGGTAGGAGACCTGGGCAGGGGACTAATCTCATCTAACTTCAGATGTCTAAAGCTGGCTCTCCAGATTCCTTGTACAGCCATGGAGAGAAAGAGGCACTGTTGGGGCCCAACTCATCTCACCTATTTTAAATGCCTATCTTAGGATGAGATTAATTTAATTTTACAAGTTTTTATTTCTCCCTATTGACTATAAAAAGGGTCTAGGAAACTAGTTCAGATACGGATGCCTGCATTGCAGACATCTATATTTGGACAGATGAGTCTCACTGCCACAGACCTGTATCACAAGCTTCAGTGTCTACTGCCAGCAACATCCTTATACTGCCATACACTCCTTTCCCTAAAACTTAGCCAGCTTCATCTTTCTAGCAGTAGATTTGAGGGTTGCCAGGACCCTTCGTGTTATTGCAACCAATGCTTTTAGCCTCCAGCAACCAAAACAGCCTGGAACCATGAGCTTCTGTGGTTCCTTGTCAGCTGCCTGGGAAGTTAAAATGATTCCAGGTGCTCTCATGAACACTGGCTCCCAAGCTTCAAAGCATCTGACTTGCATCCTGCCACACACAAGTGACAACGAGCAGGAAAGGCCTGAGAGAAGCTTATCAGAACCCCTTTTTTCACAAATGGTCCTGTCCAGCTCAGTCAGTCATTCATTTAACAAGATGCAGTGGCTGAAACAAATGACCTGTGAACGTGGTTCAGATCAGTAATGCCAGAACAAGGGCAATGCTGTTGGTACCTTTGCTTTCTCTCTTCTTTCTGTTGCCTTTTGCTTGTTCATGGCCCTCTCTCCTGTAGTGGGAAATGGAAGCCCCATTTAATTTGGCCTCTTCTTCAACAGACACTGGATACAAATCCTGGGTCTAAGCACTACATTTCACTTACAGCATCTTCAGTTTTCATTGTACAGCTTGTTGCACTATTTGATCACTTGAGATAACAAATGTTATTAATTTTTGCTGTTCAGGAATGAAGTTTTTGGAAGATTGCCCAGTTCAGCCACTAATTCCATTATATCTGTTGGTGGGTGGCGTGATTGGCAGCTTAAAGGTAATGTGCCTTCTAAGTGTGAAAAATACTCTGTGTGACTAGGCTTTGACTTGCTAGTTAAGACATCATGATGGCTCCAGACAGTTAAGTGCATGCAGTACTGAAGAGAGCTATCTGGATTGATCTGCACTTGTTCCAGCACCTAAAGCAGCCATCAGCCAAGTGAGACGCTAATGAGTTCAGCATTCAGAGTTGTCCCACACACTGTGGTGTGACTTTCTCCTACATCACAGCATCTGCGCTATCTTCCCTACTAAAGGAAAGGACTACATAACATGGATGTCTGGGGTAGGAGGGGTCCTATTTCCACAAGCAGTCCTCCAAGCCTGCCAGATGTTTCTCCTTCATTTTCACACACAGGCTGGACAAAAAGTGAAGTTACTCTCCTGGCTTTGGGAATACTGTAAATCTACAGGTGTTTGTGCATAGTCCTTCATAAGTTCAATTTACTCCCATTCTGACCTGAACAGAAGCAATGACTATGCAGCAACATGGCTTCCTTCCAAAGAAAATATATCCTTGCCTCACAGCAGGGTTTATTAATCTCCACACAGCATTTTCTAACCACAGCTACCTGTCTTCTAGGGGATTGTGCTCCCACTTAGATACTCTCTGAGCCAAAGCCTGGCTGCTTGACAAGACATCCCTGTGTTCATGTTACATCCTAGTCACTATAAATCTGTAAGTCTGCATTGACTCTAGGGTAAAGGATTGCCCTGTTCTGACAGTCCCTTTGCAGACTGTGCTACCAGTGGGCACAAAGAGGCTTGTCACAATAGACTGCAGAGGTACTCTAAGGCTTCTCAGCAGGATTAAGCAAAACTGTTTTTTGCTGTCCCAACAATGTTCCTGCCAAAGGAAGGAAAAGGGGCAGAGCTGAAGGAAAAGCTTTGGAATCTCACTGCTGGGGCATGAAGGACTAAGGACAGCAAGTGCTGCTGCTGGAGGGAACAACTCTACTTGTAGCATTGGCTGTCCTGCAGCAGCAACCTGGCACCCATCCTACCTTCCCAGGAGTCTGGCACTGGCAGAGCAGACAGGGTAGACCTGACGGGGAGTCATCTAATATTTTGGTAGAGGCAGCCTGTCTCTTGAAAGGGAAGCTGCCAGTTTCTGACTCAACAGCATTGCAGCCTGCAGCCACTGCAGAGAGGAGATGGCTATGTTCCCCTCTGATAATGTTTCTAGTCCCTTTTCTTTGCCAAGATCAAAAGGAGGGGGAAAGACCATTCCTCTGCAGGTCTCTTCACGCCCTGTGCTCTTTCACAGTGGCAGCCAGACCACAGTACATCACTGGGACATGAATCATCCCCCTGAGGACCTCTGGTCAGTACATAAGTAAATGGAGAAAAAAGAAAGTGCTTAATTTTGTTAGAAGTAATTTGCAACATTATAAGGAATTTTCAGTTCTATGAATTCTCCTGGCAAATGCTTAGTCATTAACTCACACCAGTGGACTTATCTGTATGATCAAAGGTTCAGTTAGTAATAGTTCAGAAAAGATTAGAATAGAATTGAGAGGAATTTTTCATGCTAATTAATTGAAGCCTTCATCAAAACCTGTGATTGTTTCTTAGCTATTTCTGGTTTAAAGTCAGTTTTTCTCACCCTAAATAAGATGGTAAGTCCCAGCATCAACATAGGCAAAAAAGATGCTGTTTCCACTGGATTTCTCACATCCCGCAGAGCACCCAAACTGGTAGGCTTGTTCAAACCAGCAAAACATCTTCTTTTCATGTGAACACTTGTTTTAGAGCAGACTTATGACACACAGGAGGGATAAAACCCACCTGGCCAGTGGGTCTGAGGTTTCTGCATAGGGACCTGTGGCTTGACCTGAAGATCTGTGCAGCACTTTAGCTTTGAGGTGAGCTCAGCACCTAGACAGCTGCATGTACTCAAGCTTCACCAAGCTCAGCAATGGGAATGGGGTTAAATGGCAGATGAGCATTGGTTTTGACAAAGTCAGAGAAGCTGGGGTTTAGGTTGAGGTCTAGACCCTTCATAATTTTATTTAAGCTGATTCACCTGTATAGCCATGGAAAATGGAGTTAGGAGAGACAAACCCACCCACTAGAAGGCAGGAAATACTCTACTTAAGTAACTTTGCAGTTACTCTAATCTGTTCTTAAAAGTCTCCAGCATGGAAGCTGCTGCCATTTCCCTT
>NW_009952640.1:878626-890863 GCF_000747805.2 Chaetura pelagica | reverse complement strand
TCCCTACATAATCTGTTCTCTTGCCTTTCTATCCTTACCATTGGCAAGTTTTTTCAATACCTGGTCTAAATCTCACTGGTAAATAAACTGGTGGGCAAAAATGCATTATTTTCCATTTGGATCTGCCTCATTTGTGGCTCCTCAGCTTTCTCTGGCATTATTTTCCCACACCCAATTTTAATTTGGTCCAAAGGCTGGCAGTGGCTAGAAGTTGTTCAGACTTTCCACACCCAATTCACTTACTCCTTTTTCTCCTCCAATGCTTCCAGGTGACTCTCCTGCTGTACGACTCAACCAGGATGAGGCAGCTGCTTTCCAAGTCTGTTGTGATTGATGATGATGACGATGATGAATATCCCTGGAGGCAGAATGCTCACAAGTACTACATCCATCTAACCCTCAGCCTTTTCCTCTTTCTCTGGTTCATTCTTGGGAACTACTGGGTTTTTTCTGTGTACCTGCCAAATTTCATCCCACCTTTCCATCAGCCTCAGGATTACTGTGACAAAACTCTGTACATTTTTGCTGTTGGTGTTCTCATTATTAGCCATACTGTTCTCTTTCTCCTTATCTTCTGTAGCTGCTGCATATATTGTTTTTCCAGGCAAAGATACTCTTCTGAGGAAGACTAAATGCCACATAAATAGAGCCCCAGATGTTTGGGAAAGAATGTACAACAAAGAGCAAGCAATAATTCACCCTTGTGTACATCTTTGTTGTACTATATACATGTATGATAGCAGTCAAGTGCAAAAGGAAATTGTAAAACAGTGCCATCTGGAAACAGCTAAGCTGGAATACAGCACAGACAATGTAAAATTGCTGCTACAGATGCCAGGGTGCACTTTTGCTAACTACTGCATTCCTGTTTTAACTCTCAGATATTCTGTCTGGAGTAAGCTCTTGCAGATGACAAACTCTTCTGAAACCAAGTCCCCTTATGTTGTTTCAGCATAGTAAATCTTTGCCTACAAAAGTAGCCATGTTGCACTTTTCACCGGTGTCTGAACATCTCTGTAGCTTTGCTGAGGCATGTCACTGTCCCTGCATTACAGGTGAGGGAGCTGAGACAAAGAGATAAAGGGCTGTATTCAGATGGCCTTGCATGACACATGGACTTTGACAGTCACTTAGATGCCCCCCATAACGCTACTCAGGCCATTGTTGGATCAGCCAGGAAGCAGATATGATAGCAATATGAGCGTGTATAAAAGGCAGCCTGAACATGGCCCCTAGGTCTCTTCTGAACTTGGATTAGAAAGCATCTATCTCTAACTTTGGTGCTAAAACAGACAGTTTGAATATATCCATATATATCAAATACATCCAAACTGAAGCAAGACCACTTTGCAAGTCTGGCAGAACAAGAAACTGAGCTACTGAGTTTCAGATCAGTGCTTTAACCAGAGCTCAGCATTCCCCAATCTGGGGAGACTCCACTTTTTGTGGAACAGTCATCTGTCAATACAACATGAACACAAAGATGGTTGCCAAATCATTGTAATAAAATTCATAGAAGTGATCATGTTATGTTGGTACTTGTAATATAAAATATGATAATAAGACATGGGCAAGGATCTGAGAATTTCCGGAGGACATGTTCACTGCAGCAGTTCTCTGGTTGTGATGTGAATGTACGTTTGATTTGTTCACCTTGGTGCTGTACATATGGAAGTCTGTACTTAATGGAGAGATGTCATGCAACAGCTTTTAAGTCAACAGCAGTGTCAGCTTTAAAAGCACCAGCATGCACAGAGACAATTGTTTTGTGACATGTAGTGGAACAAGTCCATAACTGGTCCTCGTAGATTGTTTTTTTTTCATGTGTTGATGAATGCAGTGTAAAAGTGCTCCTTCTGCTTTTGCTCTGATGGACTTCTGTTAATATGGTTAAAATGGAGGGGCTCCCCTCTATACAAGCATGAGGGTGGCCCCAGGCACAGGAAGAGGATGTGTGTCTTGGGTATTTTTCCTGTTAAAATCTCCACAGCTGAAACCTGTGTTTTGGAAGCAGAAAGAATTATACTATGACTGTGGGTGAGATCTGTAAAAGAACCTCAACAATACGAACAGCTCTGCACAACCATCCTTCCTGAGACTGAAGCTGAACACAGTGTAACATCTGTGGGAACCACCTGTCTTCAACCATTAACATTTATTGCAGGGGCTACTCTATGGATAACTGAGGGTACATTTGGTCGGCAGGGATTTTAATTCAGGCCTTGGCTTTTAGAACTTTTTCTTTAAAAAACCCCACAACCCTAATATTAGAAAGAAGGTATGATAAAGGGTGAAAGAATCTGATGAGAGGACAGTATCAGTGTAGCACTCCTCTGCTCTGCAGCCCCTACTCAGGAGAAGTCATAGTCAGGCTGTCCTCACTCAGAAATCCATAGAATGGGAATTACTAATACTGCTGGCTGACTTAGGCCATGCATAGTAGTAATGTAGGGATGTATGATTAATGGAAATCTGTTCTTTTATTCGTGGGCCTCAGGTTGTGTCTGGGAGAAATCACAGGCTGTGCTTTCCCATGAGCTGCTCCACTCGATGCTTTCCACTGCCTCTCCAAAGGTACCACACATTTCTGAAGCATAACTCCTGCTAATGGTGGAATGCTAGAATTCCTCCTTCCCAACCTGAATACTTCATTGGCTCAGCACTTGGGCTCCTGAATTTCAATGCTCAATTCTGAACTCATCTAAGTGATTTTACCTTCCGTGGAGAGCATCCTTCATTCCTTAGGATGCAGAAGTATTTAAGAAATTGCGTATCAGCGGGGGTAACTCCATCCATCACTTTAATGCAACAAAACAGCTGCTTATCATTACAAATGAACTTTACCCTAAAGCTTGGAACAGGTATAAGAAAGAAAATTATACTCAGCTGATAGAGCACAAGAAATTTAACTATAAAGTAGTGACACACTCCATCTATTGACTCCCATACAAATTTACCCTGTCCTTGCAAAATGCCACTAGAATCATTCTTGATCATAAAGAATGAAGGGCTCATACTCCTCATGAAGTTTGAATTGTTTCCCATGTCACTGTGCATCCAGTGACCTTGCAGCAAGTGATGATGTGTGTGAGCAAATATCTGAGGTGAATTTAATTCAGCCTGGAGCAGAAGAGAAGTGAAGTCATGCTGCCTTGCATTTTTTTGCCTGTGTGAGCCTAGTTACAGCAGCTCAGCAGATGTGCAATGATTTATCAAACTCCAGCCACACAGCAGTAAGCCTGAGGCCTGTCTCCCATTAACAAGAGGCCAAGAGTGACTGATTCCCTACAGGCTATCACAGCGGGTTGATTCTTTAGGTATGAAAATCCAGTGCATTCATTGGTATCTTGGGAAAGTGCTGTGAAATCACAGCACTAGTGTTCAGTACCTGGCTGGCACAGATGCAGAATGACAGAGGAGATATTAATGGAGAAAAAGGCACTTGTGAGATACTTCGAAGTTGCACAGAGTGTACAAAAAGCTTCCTTAGGATTGGGAGAGGAAAATTCTGAATTGATAGTATTTACCTTTACTTCTGTACATCAATAATCTATGGCACATGCAAGCATGAACATCAACGCCTCCCAGATTACTGAAGCCATTGATTCTGTATCCAGAGAGATAGGAGCTTGCCTTCTGCACTTTCACTGCTGCTGCCTGCTTCATCAGGCTGGAATCATGCAGGTGTGGAGCAGGGACATCTGGTTTTGGGCATGTGATTAAATACAACTGAGTTAGTGACTTCCTGAGTTACCACTCTTCTCCTGACCCACCACCAGCCAGCAGCAGTTTCTCTTGGGTTGCTCCAATGGCTAAATAAAACACTCAGCTCATGCCCAAATGAAAGTCATTTTGTCTAAGGCACTTTATCTCACTTTGGGGTAAGCTATGAATATGTGCATGGTCCACAGCAACTTAACTTGCAAGCAGTAACTTTTTTAACTGCCACAAACTGATCATGTCTCGGATACATGCTCAGTCCCTGGAGGAGTAGGTATAATTCCTCAACAAACAGCTGTGGGGGAATTAAGTCATTACAGCCCAAAGGTTGTAGGACTGAAAACAATCTATACTGTAGTATGAAAATGTTCAATATTTTGCCACTAGCCTGAAATTACAAATTGAAATTTTTTCTTTTTACAGTAATATCTGGAAACTGGACAAAATATACCCTTAAACTAATTATTATGAACTCAGAAATGTGTTGACTACAAGGCAGGAAACCAGCTGTAACCATTCCAGTCAAATAATCTCCCCTTGTTTAGAAAGCAAGGTCTATCTCTAGCTTTTAAAGGAAAAAAAATGTGCATTATTTCAATGGATTAGATAGTCTGCTCACTGCTAGTTGTGAACACTACAGAAATTCAACAATATAAAGGCAGAAAGACATTTATGCATGCACACACAAACTGTAGACATGTACATCTGAGAAATGCGATGGCAGCAGCCATGAAATAAATCCCACTTATTACAGTTTATCACCTGCAGTCTATTTATCCTTCCACTGCTCTACCTTCTTTAGCTATCGGTATAATATTGCAAAGCTTCAAGGAGCAGATTCCCACAGATACTTTAAAAGCTGCAGCCAGACAGCCAAGTGTTTTGTTCCTTCATTCCAAGTGTTGAACACTGACAGCTCCTACCTGCTGACCCAAAGAAGAGAGGAATATGAGCATCAAACATATCACAGACCTTATCTCCTCAGAAGCAGAAACAGGAACACTGTGCTTTGGAAGAGAAGTAGATCTCTTTCACACAGTACTTGCTCTGATCTTTATGAGGTCCTAGAAATCAGACTTAAAAACTACAAGGTGACTGCAGAAAAAAATAATGAAGCCAATATATACTAGGTTATGTAAAAAACTGTTTTGATTGTCTCAGGTCCTGAAATGTGAGCAGTTGGTGTAAATGAGCCTAAATGCTTTGACTTTACACATCAAGGGCTACAACGATTAAACCAGTGATAACTTGCATACATTGTACAACACTCTAAACCAGTTCAGTTTCTGCATGTTATCTTGAATCTTATCTAGGATTATTCATCTTCCCCAGATTCTAGTTGATGCAGACTTCGCATCATGATGAAGGCCCATGTATCTCCCACATATAATATAGAAAGGATTGTTACATCAGGACTGCAATTTGAAATTATTGCTTCTTGGCTTATATTTCTTGATGTTCCTGTTCACTACTGGAGTACATGAAAGTCCCACAGGTGCTAGCCACAAAAGGAAATAGTAACCATTTTTACAAAGTGTAATATTTGAGGGAAAATAAAAAAGGCTGACAAGTACAATCTGATACTGCATAGTACAAGAAAACAAAGTACAAGAAAGCTGCAATAAAGAATGTTGTAAGGCAAAAACAGGTTTCTGAGAAAATTGTACGAAGTTCTGAAAAATCAAATCTAAATCTTTGTAACAGTGAGTTTCTAGCAAAACGTCTCATTTGAATAAAAATGCAGGGGAAAAGATATTGACCAGTGTAAGTACATAAGCCTATGTGACTGGAGTTTAAAAATTAAGGCACATTACATGTAACAGTCATGCTAATTAAAATCAACTCTGCCACAATTTCACTGAGATGAATAGGTATAACAGAGACTGGTTTCACCCATAGATTTGATCTAAGCCCTACTGAGTCTTCTGTGTGATCATTAACACTCAAGCAAAGGAGGAATCTGTGCTACCTCTCCCCATACTGCAGTGTAACAGCTCAAAAGTGAGAGATGCCCTGAGATGCAAAATGTGGCCCTGTAAGCCAACATGCATGAAAGCTTTTTTTAACAAGGTCCTCTTGATTTCCATGTGATTTAGGTACCTGCATACCTTATGGATTTGATTGTCAGTCCTTTGGAAAAAATATTTAGTTGTTCAGTATCAAGATGAAATCAGCACATAGGATGCAAATGGGAGAGGAAAAAAAGCACCAGGCACAGTTATTCACAAGTTGCATCCCATGTACTCATTTTATCTTGATACTGAAAGGCTAAAGTAAGCAATGTTAATAAAAAGGGTTTGCTTTTTGTATTGCTGTTCTACTTCTGCAATGCTATTGCACAGATTCTATTTGTTTTCAGAAGTTCGCAGAAAAGTTGCTTCATTATTTTAAATGGACCTTTTTAAAAAAAAAAAATTGCTGAATGGTGACATAAGACTTTTAATAAACAAGTCTGGTGGTTATTTGCAGTGGAGGGTTTGGCTCCATTAGCTTTACATGGGGAAATTTTACATATCTCTGTGATTTCTATTACCACAAGATGTGAGTTGCTGATGGGCACAAAATTTCAGTCCATTCCTTTGGCCTTTGCACACAATATATGGCAATCATTTAAACTGAGATGTGTCTATTGCCCTGCTTGTAGATACATCTTGGTGGATACATACTCCTGGAGAAGATCTGCAACTTTTTGGTAACAAATGTGTTGAAATAATCAACCCTAATGAGCTATGAGTTTTCCAGAAGACTAAGAAAAATAAAAAACAAAGTGTAGCAGAACTCACCTGAATTGACAAGCCCATGAGCATCCCTGTCCATGAGGTGGTAGGAAGAACAGTAGAACCCACTAGAAGAGTAGTAAGGAGAGAAACAGGTAGCTGAAGAAAGTATTAGTAAAGATACAGCAACATACATGTATGCATGTTTGTATGTTGATTACTGTAAGGACACCAAGATCATTCTTCAGTCATGGGAATCATAAAATTGGTGCTGTAGTGACACCAAAATTTATTTTTTAAGATTAAAATAAACTATACATTTTCTATGATTTTTAAACATTATATACTAAAGCATGCATACACTATTTGATATATAGGAGATTAAATTGGTTAGCAGCAGGTTTAGCGGCTGTTCCCAGTCCATTCTCTTCATGTTGGGAGGACACTCAGCAGTTCCTCTCCTTGTGCCTGGCCCTAGGAGGCCCCACAGGCTCTCAGGAACCGGGGCTCGCAAAAGTCAATGGAGCAAACCTGTACTTCTGAGAAGGCAAAGTTAGAGATTCCTTGAGTGAGGAGTGATTGAGCTGAGCTGATGACATACTGCCACATTTGTTTATTGAGAACAAAAGGCTATTTGGTCTGGGGAAAGCCTGACTGTTCATTGGAAACACTGCTGATGACAGCAGCTGGCAAACTTCGCAATGACTTGGGTATAAGAGCACACAACAAAGAAACACCCTACTGTTCATAAAAACACTCTACATGCCAGAACTTTCAACCCTCCCTGGGTTCAGGATGAGCAGCTTTTGCTTCTCTCGCCTTGCTAACAGCATAAGCACTTCAGACATGTCCCTGCAACCTCAGGGCCTGGATGTTCCTCTTTGACCACTCACCAAACTCTCTGCTTCAAACAGGCAAAAGGAAGAGTGCTGACTGCCTCTCCCTAGGCTGCTGACAGCTCTTAATTGATACTACACACACTGGGGAAGCACTGGTTTCTAAATCTGGAGTTTTCAAGTGTTCTACACCCAGAGCTGAGGCCAGCATGGCAAATGCAGGGTTGAGAGTGGCTCCCACCACAACACTTGGCTTCCACATGGTTGCCACTTCTTTTGAAAACCTGGCCCCAATTACAGATGCCAAGCTTTTCTACTAATCTAGCCCTTAAAGCATGCTCCTGTTCCCATCACAATCAGTGGTGATGTTCTGATTGATTTAATGGGAGCAGGCACAGAGACTTAATTAGAAAATTGGTAACTGCAAAGAAAGTAGAGAATGTATAACAGCCTGCCAGATCTCTAGTGGGAAGCAACTAAAAAAGTCAGCTGTCCTTCAGATATTTTAGCCTCTCTCTCTCAAAAAAAAAATAATAAAAAAAAATAAAAAGAGATTGGCAAGATGGCCTTGAAGCTGCTTTTAAACTTCTTGTATAATATATAATTGCTTTTCAGCTCTTGAGTAATCTATCTACCTCTTACATCTGTCCCCTGGGAAGAAAATGTGAAACATGCTGAAACACAGCAATCAGTATTTTCAACTTTTCTTTTGTGTTGGGAGGCAATTAAAACTTTGCTTAAAACCCCTTGCTCTTTGACAGGAACTAAGACGGATCAAGTCTAAGGTGTGTTTGTCGTATTACTGCAGCTGGGGGCCAGAGAGGTATTTTTCACCAGCTCTTTTGCTTTAAGTAAATACTGAGATCCTCAATTAATTACTATATGGAAAATCCTGGTACCTGGAGACTCAGAGTCACCACACTCCAGCATCTGTGTTTGCTTTGAGGAATATACCTACATTTGTGGCAGACCTGCTATTTCTACATTGGCAAATGCAACTGCCTGAATGCAGTTCAGTGCCAGGCCAAGTGTTAACCGTGGTACAGTCTCAACCATAGTGCTTGGGAATTAATTACCCCTTGAGCAAACTATCCACCCTGACAATGTTTGAGCTTGTTTTGGACAGAAGGATCTGTTTAATACTTAAGGAGAGCCTGGGCATCCAAAGTTGTTTGCCTAGTATGGGCAATAATAGGATCAGGATCTGGGAATATGCTATGAGTTGTTTGATAGTGTAGATACACCAGAAGTGTTGTAGTCCCCAAGGGGAACAGTTAACTTGGGTATGTTTTGTCAGGATTAAGCACTGGGTTGTGTTTAGCCAGGGTGAAACCATTTTGTTTTGTGCTCAAGTGAGGGAAATGCCAGGAGCTCAACAGACTTGTGGCTCTCTTGATCACTTCGCTTCCAGTGCAGGAACCAGGCTACACGTATGTAACAGTTTCTGGTTATGACAACTATCTGAGGTGTTGGCTGCCAATCTATGAGAAGAATTCCTTGTCTGAAAATTTCCTCACATTCAGAGCAGTGTCCTATTGGAGTTTAATGCTAAGCAAGTAGCAACAATGAAAGAAGCCAGAACTTGTAACTTTCCAAACTTCCAAAGCTCCAGAATGGATTCTAATTCAGCTAACCAGGTGTGTCAACCTAAAATTCAGTACAAAATCCACCATGCAGCCACAACTCTTGCTGTGAGCAGAAATTTTGCTCGTGAGAGTACTGCAAAACTGGACCTTCCTTAGCACCAGCCAACTCTAAGCAAAACTATTGTTACCCTTCTCCTGCACACAACACTGCCTGCAGACACGCTGCCTGATCTCTGTGAGGGCTGGGTTAGCAGAGAGTGCTCATACAATCTCAGTGGCCTCCTGCTTCTCAAATAATACAAAAGCAAAACATCACAGGGGGTGAAATGAGGTAGCAGAAATATTTAGGTGTTGGGATAGCGTGCAGAGCTTGCTTCTGATGTGAAGCTGTTCAGACAGAGAGAGATTTCATGGCTGAAATATTTATTCATGGATGTGTCAACACTGTGCTGTGAGGATGCCTTTCTGGGTACAATCTTAGGCCCCTGGTAAGGCAAAAGCAAGTGTTTCTAAGCAGAAATCTCTCAGCTTAGTGTATTCAGGGATTGTTGCACTCCAGCAAGAGAATGTTGCGTGTGTGCCAGGGTGACACTGGCTCCCAACTCTACACTAAAATGTATTCCTAACAATCTTACCTTCTCTAATGTTACAAGGAGTAATACGCTGCAACTGCCCATTACTCCTTAAACACCAAAATATTATGAACTGCTCTCATTGTCTGGCTGCAAGAATACATTTTTGTTTGATTCATGGACAGCTTCTGCCATGCATACTCACATTGGCTAGTACCTCAGGGCTGCACCATCCAGCCTTTTTTTGTTTTCTTTGGAGTTGGCTAATGTTTTCCAAACCGAAACCATATTTTCTGCAAAGAACTCAGCTAATTCTGTGGAGTAAGTGACCTTGAAACATTATTGTTCTCGCAACAGCACACTGAGATGCACCGAGGGTTACAAGGTCCAAGGTGAAAGAGACATTCTCTAACCACCATAAAAATGCTGGGCAGCACTGCAGTTTTCTGCCTGGATATTCAAAACAGCAGGCATGCCCAAATAATTCTCTGGTTTTCCCCTGCTGTGTGTTTTCTCTGAGCCAGGGGTTTGAGGAGAGCAACCAGGCAGACTTGTACAGGCTGTGAGGGAAAGGGAGAAGCCAAAGGGCTAGCAGGCCAAGGGATTGAAAGTAGGAATAGGGGACATTATTCCAGCCTGTATGCAGGACTCACATAACCCTAACTTCTGCCTTGTTCACATTGAGTGTGATTATCTAACATCATTAAAGCAATCTAAGCTGTACATTTTTGGTTGCTAATTGCACATTGTAGGTGATTATCACAAATCTATTTCCATGTAGCTCACAATTACATACTTACAGACATCATAGTATGTATATGTAGCTCAGGCTGCCACTCATTCTCCATTACAGGATTCCTCCACTCTCACTATTGCCCAGCTGTTCCTTCCTAGGCCAGAAGTATCCATTTTGAGCATCAGAATCAGGATGAACTGCTCAGGAACACTTCAGTCAAAAACTCCTAGCCATTTCCAAGAACAAGACAGGTTAAAACTGACTGAAGCTGCTGGTTTTAAATAAATTCTTTCAACTGTTTTAGTAAGAACAAGCATTTTCAGATTTCATGCAAAGGTAGAACATTTAGCTTGATGGTTGCTGGAGGGAAGAAAGTATCACTGTGAAAATATGTCTTTCTGCCCTCTGAAAACTTGTTTTTCACACACAATACCTAGCACAGACAGTGTTGAATTCAAAAGTTTAAACTTCCAGGTGGGATGTACCTTTTGTGTCAGCCTAATAGTCACACAATGTGCTGAAAACATGGAAGACTTCAGTACAGGGCCTCTGCCAGAGTGATGAGGTTTAGAAAATGAAGTACTAGGCTATCATACAGGGTCAAAAAAGAATAGTCATTCCTCCCCTAACTCTGCTATTGAAACCAAGTAACTTAAGCTCTTGAAAACTCAGGGTTCCCAAAGTAGCTTCTCTACGCATGGCCCTGCACACCACAGAATTAATGAATTCACCTAATTTGCACAATTAACTTTGTAAGCACATAGTCCCTTCAATGTACTTAAAACCATACCTATAATGAAAACTGCCTATGGCTAACATGGGCTGTCCAGATGTGCAACTCCCAAGTGATTCTCTTGGGCTTCATAGCTCTAACACACACTCCAGAGGATCTGAAAACACGTTTCAAATTTCACTTCCTCTATTGCAATGGTCATTTGTGTAACCTGCCAGTAGACTTTACCCTATTAGTAGGAGCTGAGAATTTCAAGCATTTATTTGTTACATAAAATGCTGCTTGGTGTGGCACGTGGTTGGTTGTGTTTCTGCACAAGTGTCCCTTGTCAGCTTTCCACAACAGAGGATGCAGGCCCAGGTCCTGTAGCTCTGCTCCCCATTCCCAAAACATGATTCCCCATTTCCAGCACCAATTTGGCTGACAGTAGCACTTGCCCCAAGCAGGTGCCCTGGAAAACTCTCCTCCCTTCCTCTGCCGTTGCCTTCAACAGACACAGCAGTCTCCAGCAACATAGGGACTAACTGCAGCTCTCAACAAAATGCCTGGCTGGCTAGAGAACCATGGTTGGGTGGCTTAAACCATAGAAAGGCTTGGGTTGGAAGGGACCTTAAAGATAATCTAGTTCTAATCCACCTGCACAGGCAGGGACACCTCCCACTAGACAGGGTTGCTCAAAGCCCCATCCAACCTGCCCTTGAACACTTCCCAGGGAGGGGGCATCCTCTGGGCAACCTGTTCCAGTGTCTCACCACCCTCACACTAGAGAATTTCTTCTCAATGCCTAACCTACATCTCCCCTCTTCCAGTTTCAACCCATTACCCCCTGTCCTCTCACAACACGCCACTGCAAAAAGCCCCTCCCCAGCTTTCCTGTAGCCCCTTCAGGTACTGGGAGGCTGCTATAAGGTCTCCCTGGAGCCTGCACTTCTCCAGGCTGAACTCTCTCAGCCTGTCTTCTAGCAGAGGTGCTCCAGCCCCCTGGGCTTCTCCCTGGCCCTCCTCTGGCCTCGCTCCAAGAGCTCCATGTCCTTCCTGTGCTGGGGCATCCAAAGCGGGACACAGCCCTTCAGGTGGGGCTCCCAGGGCTGGACAACGAGCAGCCCTGGCTCATGAAGAAGTGAGGAAAAGGGAAGGCAGAAGAAAAAAGAAACCCCACAAGCGGCTGCGAGGGCGGAGGGGGAAATAACTTCCCTCACACACCCGCACACGGCAGCCGCGGTGTCCGGCCCGTGATGGCGGGCAGGGCCGGGCCGGGCCGGGCTGCCCCGCGGCCCTCACCTACCGGCGGGGAGGGAGGGCAGGGCCCGGCCGGGCGCCTTATGTAAGGGCAGAGG